>NW_005187635.1:648428-698888 GCF_000239375.1 Pundamilia nyererei | reverse complement strand
CCCAAAGAAACAAAAAAAACTTATAAGGTGTACAATAGGTCTGTAAGTGGTCGATCTCTTGCTAGATACATAAAACAAGATCAGGCAAAACGTGTCCGTCTCAGCTGCTGTATTTAAAATAGCAGGACAACATAGCAGCTTCCACAGACCGGCGCTCTTTCCTGTGTATTTTAAATGGATTCTTTTTTTTTAGTTTATGAGAACATCAATTTGTTGTAGCACATAATCACACACTAATCATTGTATAGTTATGAGTACATCATTTTTTTTCTATTACATAATCTCAAAAATTACTGTATCTTTAAGATTTTGTTTAATTATTTTTATTTTATTATTATTATTATTATTATTTATTTATTTTACCAATAATCTTAAAACTGCAGAGTTGGCTGTAGCTTACGAGGTAGAGCAGGTCATTTACTAATTGGAGCTTTGGTGGTTGTCTGTTCGCTCTCTGATACATTTATTGGAGTATGGATGTCTGAAAATGTTAGAACTTAGGTGCAGACAAAACATACTTGTATGAATAAGTGAATGAGGCTGTTGTTGTTTAAGGCACTATACAAGAACCAGCCCGTCTTTGCCTTGCATTATAAAACACTTTGAGATAACTGTTGTTGTGGTTTGACACCATATAAATAAACTTGAATTGAATATTCTTTTCTTAGTTAATTTGGTTCAGTTCTTGACTGAAAGTCAAGGTTGTCAAAGTGATGTAAAATCCTTCAGAACATTTAATTTATGTACGACTTCACAGAGTGTGATGGGTTAGACAGACTCACCTCCCAGAGGTGAGCGTTGTACATGAAGTGAAACTTAGACCAAAATAACTCATTGTAACTGGAAACAAACACATTCTGGGCACTACAGCCTCACTTCACTTCTGATCTGAGGAAACCACTGACTGTGTCTTTATAGGGCTGTCTGTGCACACACAGTTAGTTTAGCTGGTGCCAGTAGCTAAAGCCAGTAAACCTACAATTAAATGACACTCACTAACTGATGACTGCTACGTAACTTAATAGCACCATACAGAGACAAATGTTCATAGCAAAGTATTTTTTAAGTGATAAAACAAAAGAAAAAAGCCCACCGCCACTTGATTTAGCCCAACTGCTATTAAAAAAAGAAATCAGGCTTTGGAGTCTCAGAACAAATGTATGATCAAAGGAATAAACAACATTTAAACCTGCAACATAGTAAAAAAAAAACTGAGACTGCATTTGCTTTAAAATGACTTTAATGCAAACTGCAACACAATGCTCACACAAACAAATCTGGGATAGTAAGTGAAACAGTGGTAGCTACAGTAAACCACAGCAAATAAACACATTTAGAAAAGAGTACGATGCAGCATGTAAAAAAATGACATATTAACACATGACACAATTGGTGAGAAGTGAGTATTCACCGACCTTGTCCCAACGACGGTAAAATTTCTGATTCGTGTTAGAATTTCCTTTCATCGCAAGTGTCCTCAATCCTATAAACAGTACAGTTGTGTAGATGAAGTTGCAAAACAATCAAAATCAGCGCAACTGCCAAAAATTGAGCCACAACAGTTTCTCATTGTTAACAGGTAATTTGCCATGACTGTTTGCATGAACTATATTTATTATATTTAACTATATTGATGACAACACTAACGGTCATGACGGTTTCAAATTAATAAAAGCAAAAATGGCTTATTGTTAGGCAATGATGCTAGTTTTGAATGTTATGCAACTGCTCGGTTTATAAAGCTGGGAAACCTGCGGTCAACTGAGACTGAAGAAATCAGTTGGATGAGTGATGAAACATTTCTCCCATTTCTCCCTGCAACAAATACAGATTTCTATCTGTTTTTCAGAGCTAACTGAAATATAATTTTGTGCTGTTCATTTTGCTTTAGGATAAACTGCTTAGTTTTCTGTGTCGTGGTGATGTTTGCAGCCCTCTGTGCTGGACTGGTGCAGGGCTAGGTGTGGTGTTCATTTTGGATGAAACCCCGCCAGATTCAATTCACGTCTGATTATTTTCCATTAACATTTTCTTACTGGTTTCCTTCAAAATGTTACATTGTATTATTGCATGGTTACATTGTAATGCTGGTTCTCTGAGTGAAGAGACTCAGATTCCATATGTAGCCGCTTACTTCCACCTATACTGGCTAGTGTACTTACTCAAAGAACCAGTGTTACAATGTAACCATGCATTCTTCATTCCTTCTTCCTGTTACATAACCCAAATGTTCAGTTTAACGTGTAAAAAGGTGGATGAATGTACTACAAGATAAGTTCAGTATATCTTTGTGTTGTCTGTCTTCACAAAACCTAAAAACCTCAGTTAGAGATAACGAGTATTGCAACACTGATTATCTACTTCCTTTGTCAACTCAGGCTTTCTGCTAAGTTGAGTCACCGCACACCAGAACGAAGCCCTTTGACAGATTATTTGGCTCTTTGTCTGCTAAAACGGATCAACTTACCACTATCTACTCCAATCTGAGACAACTGCTAAGTAACTGGAAAGGATATGTATACCGGGATATGTAACGGAGTGCAGAATAAAATTCAGTAATGTACAGAGCATTTAATCACTATGATAACAGCAAAAGCAGCCAAAGTTATTTTATAATAAGGTAAAAAAAAATGTCAGAATGCAAGCTGTCTAGCAATATGCAGGAGATTTAAAAGATATAAGAATTCTGCACACTAACTGGAGTTTAGTGTTTTTGGACACTCTAGTTTATGATGTTGATGAGAGCACCTCTTGAAATTCATAGGGGTTCCCCAGGTGAAGTTTACTTTGTTGGGAAGCTTCTGTTATTTCCCTCTGATGGGCAGGTGCTTGTGTTTGACTGGGAGGTGTTGCCCTACCCATTTCCTCGTAGACATCGGCTTCATGTGACTTCATACTCTGAGATCCTTTGCACTGACAGTCATTGTGAAAGGAGGAGAAAAAAGACAGAATTAACATACACTCACAATTTCCTGTGTTGAAATCAAAATGCATCATTTTCTCTCAATGCAGCATCCTCGGTGGAAATTTAAGAAGAAGTGTTAACCTAACTCAGACATGACTGTAATACCATTTTATTAGCGCTCAAATAACCTGAAATAAACTAGAAGAGGAGGGGGTTTAACTCAAAGGTGCCAACTGGCTGCACAAAGTTTTGAAACCAGTGGGGGTTTCTGTGGTTAGCTGCAGAGGATCTTGATGGCAACAAACAGGCAGTGTAGGTGGAAATACTTGTGACACATTTCCACCTCTTGCCTCGTGTATATATGTATATTCAAAGTGGCACATAAAAAGCTACTCACTTTAGAAATCACCACAAATCCAGTGAAGAGCAGAAGGAGAAAAACCACGGCTGATGACAAAGCGTACACCAGAAAGGAGTAACTGGAGCCACCAAACTGAGCACCTGTAGGCACAAGGTCAAAGCATCCTACGAGGAACCAGACAGAGACGTTCAGCACCTCTGACCCTGTGCTAACATCATACTTATTGCACAGTTGGCACAATTCTTGATTGATACTCCAAATCTCAAAACGACACAAACTCCTTCACAAACATTTGACTTGTGAATACGTTACAGATGATTTCTCATTCATTATTGCCATCTGCAAAAATGTAATAACATTAAGAAAAATGGCGAGTGCATCTTTGAACAATTATTGAATGTTTATTTCTTTACAACCCAAAAGGTCTATTGCATTATTTATAATTAGGTTAACTCTCACACATCACTGATACAAAAATCCCTGACTACTGTATACTATTCGAGACAATGAGTCATACATCCCCATTTATATCAGCAGTGTCACCGGACGTATTTGTACTGTTACTTATTTAAGCTGTCTCTCACATACAACACTGGCTCATTTGATGTCATTTACAGACTTTGTTTCGTCAGTTGTCCACATGCCCACAGACTAACTTGTAAAAAGGCAAACGGTGCTGTTGTAATACAGAGGTTATGTTTTAGAGCCTTTAAGTGCTCCGTAGCACCTGATCTAATCAATTAAAAGTTATCCAGGAACTAAAAAGAGGGAACTAAAAATCTGGGAACTAAAAAGAGGAGAAAGACTGCCTCTTTAGAGTCATCCCTCCCAAGCCAAGCCTTCCTCCATGTTTGGGGAGGCAGGGGAGCATGGCTGAACCCCAGGCACACATCTCTGTCACCTCCATGTCCGCTGACCTCTGTCCTCAGCTCCATCTCCAGAGGGAAAGGCAAACAACGTGAAGTAACAGACAGGGGTACCAACAGTAAGGATTTTTCCTAAACTTTTAAAAAGCTAGGTTCACACTTTAATTCATCTTTTGATATTGTTGCTGTGTGTATGAATCTGGCACCGTGTGTTAATGAGCAAATTTATATTTAATTTCAAATTCTTACGCAAAAAGTTGATAAAAAACTGCATCTATGAAAAGAGAAGAAACTTGGGCAACTCAAATATTAAAATCAGAACTGAACTTTCAAGATGTTTGAGACACCGTCTTATGCTTTGTACTCCAAGAGACGGGTACTATAACTCAAACTGGCCAAAAAGAAAGTCGATGCTGGTTGTGTGTAGACCAGTCAGAGTGCCCCTGTCGACTGCTGAAATCACTAAAGCATCATTACTGGACACAATGGAAGAAGGTGACCTGGTCTGTTGAATCACGTTTTCATTTACATCACATGGCACTAGGATGAAGTATTAGAAGAAAGCAACGTGACAGAGACGATGTGATGCTTTGGGCAATGTTCTGCTGGGAAACCTCGGGTCTTAGCATCCATGAGGATGTTACTTTGACACGTGCCACCTGCCTAAGCGGTTTTGCAGACCATGTACAGCTTTTCATGGACATGGACATATTCCCTGGTGGCTATGGCTTCTTTCAAAAGGATAAAGTGCCGTTGCCACAAAGCAAAAACGGTTTAGGAAAGGCTTGATGAGCACAACAACGAAGCTGACGAGTCGATTTGATTTGATGTGCTAGACAAACAAGTCCAATTCCCAATACAACAGCACCACATACTTACTTTAAAAGAGTAGAGAGATTTTGGCCTTTATACTCAACAGTTTTGGAAATAAACAAAAAAAAAACCCTCTAGTTTGAATAAAAAACAAAATTGCACTCACCAGCACCAACAAGGAGGAAGAATTCCATCTTTCCACGTATGCGGTCATCTGCAGAGGAAAGATTTTCCACGACAAACTCGCAGTAGTAGCGGTCTGTGTCGCTGGCGTTCAGCTGACAGATGGTGATATTCACAGAATGAAGGCTCGGGTCTCCCCTGACGCTAATGCGGCTTTTGTCAGCAGAATTTTTAACTGTAAAGTCTTCCTTGGTGTACTTGAACAGCACTTCTTCTTCAACCAGCCAGGATCGTTTGAGTGAGACTCCCAGGGGCGCTGGGTACCTCTGTTCAATCTCACAGGGAAGAACAACGGATTCACCCTCATACTGCTTCAAGAAGTGAATCTCACTGCAAACTTGATGAAAATTTTAAAAAAGGAAAAAAAAAAAGGCATCACAAACAGAGAAGAACCACACGTGATTTATTTTTAGCCCGAATATATTTGTAATTTATCTCTGTTTTAATCTCCTCTCGCTTTTTTATTACTCGTCTGGGTAAGCTAGCTGGGTTCTTAGGCCCTCAGATAGGGTCCTTCTTGTGATTCTACATACAGGGACGAAACTTCACTCCAGAACTTTAGAACAACTTACCACTCACGCTTTGCACCCGTGACTGTGTGGCCTCTTTTGAAAAGTAGCTTAAAACTTTTGTTCAATAGAAATTTGGGTTGTGGTTGTGTTTTGTGACCTTTTGCACAGTTTGTGTGTGTTCATTTCGCTTTCCTGGGTGATTTTTACTGATACCTATGCAAAACACTTTGTAACTGTTCCTCATCTTGAAAAGGACTATATAAATTAACTCTCTGTTTACTTACTTAAAAGCGCATTTTCAAAAAAGTTGGGCTTGTGTAATACCATGCAATGGTATACATTCAGTACATACATATAAATAAACAGTAAACAGCAGTGAAAAGTGTATATTCTAACATCATATTATAACAAATGTAAGAGATTATCCATCAGGACTTTTAAAAAGTGGCTTAGCCCAGAAATTATTCAGTGACTTTTCGGTTCAGCCTCAGAGAAAAAAGCAAACGATCAAACTGCCAGCCTGAGCTGTGCAAAAAAAAAACAAAAAACTTACCAAAACCAGTCTGTGTGATGACAAAAGCCCACGAGTAAGCCAGGTACTGAATCCCAGACATCTGGTCCACTACCACAAAGCAGTAAATAAGATCTGGGGAGAATTATGAGATTATAGATGGCAGGACTCTTCAATGGACTTCAAAACTAGATTCATTGAAAATGAAACCATGTGAAACTTCATTAGCCCCACCTTCAAACCTCAAGACACAAACAAAAGGAAGTAAAAACTAACCAAGCGGTTAGTGGAATAGTTCTCCCGGCTTTCTGAGTGTAAAACACAAGTCAAAAAAAAGAAAGAAGAGGAAATTCTTTGGACAGTGGCTGCTTTTTCATCCACTTTCAGTCCAGTACAGATCATTTTCATTGACCACTAATTCTTCTTTTTTAATTTGCTTATTTGTTTGTTAGCAACTCTGACCTACACTATATTGCAGAGTCTTCTCTCAGCTTTCCAATTCATTGTATTCATGTGTTCCAGTTACTCCGAAGGCCACAGGTGTATAAAATGAAGCACCTAGGCATGCAGACTGCTTCTACAAACATTTGTGAAACAATGGGTCACTCTCAGGAACTCGGTGAATTCCAGCTTGGAACAGAATTATAACAAAATGGAAGTGATTGGGAACGACAGCACTGCAGCTATGAACAGTTGTAAAGCCACAGAGTGGGGTAAACGGATCCGAGGCAGAAGTTGCCAACTTTCTGCAGAGTCAGTTGCTACTGGGGCTTGTTTTTCACGAGCTGAGCTCAGCCATAACAAGAATACTTACAGAGAGCAACCCCTGCACCAAAGGGCAAGCTTTCTCCATGTCCTTTCATGTGATATGTTATACTCGCAGGCCTTGCAATCTTACAAGGCCTTGTTTAATGTTGTGAAATTTGATGACTGATAATATAATGTTTTGACTAATTTTCATTTTTGGTGTAACAACCAAAACTGAATTAGCTCGAGCTTCTATTAATATCTACCGTCGCACAAAATTTGACAAAGATTTTATTCAAACAGTAGATCGCACACTCTTATAACAGAACCAGCCTCAGCTGTCGACTGGTCTGATAAACCTCATTGTGTGGGACCCCAGCAGCTGTTATAAAGTGGGGTGTTTACTAAAGCACAATGGAAAAAATAAAAAATAAAAATGAGGAAGACATGGGTGCAGTGAGACGAGAGGAGGGGAGAAGACGTTGTTTCCTGTTGTTGCAGCAGCAGAGACGGCCTCAGACACAAACTGAGGTTGTTGCTTCTCCACGTGTGGGCTGACTTGACCACAATTTGAAACTGAGGCCCTTAATATTTCTTAAATATGTGTTATTAGAAGGTAGGACTGTCATCATATAGTTAGCAAGAGATTGCCAAACTGTCTCGCACGTCTATTTTTAATCAACTGAAAAGCTTACATCAGACAATATCACAAAATACCCACAACTCTATTGCATTACAAATATAAAACCATGCACAATGTTTGAAAGTTCATGCTTTATTAGAATAGAATAGAATAGAATAGAATAGAATTCAACTTTATTGTCATTGCACATGTCACAGGTACAAGGCAACAAAATGCCTTGTTTGTAGCCAAACCCACAGAAATGCGGCAACACCAATAAGTCCATGATGTCTTCCTGACAGTCCAAAAAGACTCGTATAGATTGAAATTCTTTGTTTTTACATTCATCAGAGCCCAGCGTGCCCAAATATCAAAGAGAAATTAAAAATGCATGCCATGGAAGAGTTCGGGTCTAAGGAGGTTGAAGAAATAGACTCATGCCACCCACAGAAGATAAAAATCAATTGAAAAGAATTGGAATATTGGAATATTTCAATTCCAAAATGAATGTTATACATTTGTCTATGAGCCTGGGAGTAGGGATGGGAATCTACAAGAATTGGTTCTTCTAGATTAGGCTAGGGATTTGTGTTTCAGGAGCGGGACCTCGCCTCCAAACACACCCCTTCCGGGTCTTATATATATATATCACCCACATAGTTCTACAAGCTGTTTGTTCTCATGTTCGGGCTCCACCATCCATCCCCTCTGCCAGGCCTGGGAGCTGCTGCCAGTCCCCATTGAGGCCTTCCCCAAACCCCAGCTCAATTCTTGATTAAGCCATTCGCCTTTATCTCTTAAAAAAACGCTGCCCGCCTAAAATGAAGACGTGAGCGCAGCTAGTGAGTTGGTTTGTATTGATAAACGGTAATTTTGAGACAATGCGTTTCAGCTATTTTACAGTAACATGAAAGTAATGTAACGAGTAATGTAATTAATTACTTTCTCCTGGGAGTAATTAAGTAAATTTTTTGAGTAATTATTGTAATTCTGTGTAACTGTATATATACAGGGAGTGCAGAATTGAGTATTTTGTCCACTTCATCCTCTTCATGCATGTTGTCTTACTCCAAGCTGTATAGGCTTGAAAGCTGCCACTTGCCACCAGTTTGGCCATATTTCAGAGCTGCAACATCACTGGAGTGCCCAAAAGCACAAGGTGTGCAATACTCAGAGACATGGCCAAGGTAAGAAAGGCTGAATGACGACCACCACTGAACAAGACACACAAGCTGAAACGTCAAGACTGGGCCAAGAAATATCTCAAGACTGGTTTTTCTTAGGTTTTATGGACTGATGAAATGAGAGTGAGTCTTGATGGGCCAGATGGATGGGCCCGTGGCTGGATTGGTAAAGGGCAGAGAGCTCCAGTCCGACTCAGACGCCAGCAAGGTGGAGGTGGAGTACTGGTTTGGGCTGGTATCATCAAAGATGAGCTTGTGGGGCCTTTTCGGGTTGAGGATGGAGTCAAGCTCAACTCCCAGTCCTACTGCCAGTTTCTGGAAGACACCTTCTTCAAGCAGTGGTACAGGAAGAAGTCTGCATCCTTCAAGAAAAACATGATTTTCATGCAGGACAATGCTCCATCACACGCGTACAAGTACTCCACAGCGTGGCTGGCAAGAAAGGGTATAAAAGAAGAAAAACTAATGACATTGCCTCCTTGTTCACCTGATCTGAACCCCATTGAGAACCTGTGGTCCATCATCAAATGTGAGATTTACAAGGAGGGAAAACAGTACACCTCTCTGAACAGTGTCTGGGAGGCTGTGGTTGCTGCTGCACGCAATGTTGATGGTGAACAGATCAAAACACTGACAGAATCCATGGATGGCAGGCTTTTGAGTGTCCTTGCAAAGAAAGGTGGCTATATTGGTCGCTGATTTGTTTTTGTTTTGTTTTTGAATGTCAGAAATGTATATTTGTGAATGTGGAGATGTTATATTGGTTTCACTGGTAAAAATAAATAATTGAAATGGGTATATATTTGTTTTTTGTTAAGTTGCCTATTAATTATGCACAGTAATAGTCACCTGCACACACAGATATCCCCCTAAAATAGCTAAAACTAAAAACAAACTAAAAACTACTTCCAAAAACATTCAGCTTTGATATTAATGAGTTTTTTGGGTTCATTGAGAACATGGTTGTTGTTCAATAATAAAATTATTCCTTAAAAATACAACTTGCCTAATAATTCTGCACTCCCTGTATGTATGTTTGGGCTCGCTAAAGTTGTTTGAGTTCATCCAAGCTGGTGAGAGACGGTGTCGGGGTTTCACAGGAGTTCTTCGACGAGGATTTCTTTGCTATTTAGAGGACTCCACTTCCTTTAACTTGAGAGGGGCTCGGTTTTGGGTTGGGACATTTCTCTTTGATCACCTGCTGGTAAATCGAGGGTTCAGGATGTTACTCTGCACGGTGGTGAGCTTCACGCTTACAGTCATCGAGAGAGGAAGGGTGGAGGAAAATCAAAAATCAGTGAAGGGTACAAACAGAGTTAACACACGCTCTTGATTTCCTGTGTTAAAATCAAAGTTTGTCAAATTTTCTCAAGACCACATCCTCAACCGAAACTCTTCAGAAAAGCTTAACCTGAGTCTGACCTGACCCTGAAAAAAAAGACTGCATTTTATCACTAATATGAATGTAATAAACAAGCAAGAAGAGGAGGGTTTCAAAATATGCCTCACTGAACTTTAAGAAAACATGCTGATAACTGCATGCACATGAAACCTGTGTGGTTTTTGTGGTGAGCTGCCGAGCAGGCATGACCGTAACAAGCAGCTACTTATTACACTTCCACTGTGCACTTGCGTTCTTATGTATATTCAAAGCAGCACATTGTAATCAGAAAGCCACTTTTTGCATACATCACCAAAAATCTAATGAGGAACAGGAGAAGGAGAACTCCCACAGCTGATGACAAAGTGCACAGCAGAGAGGAGAAACTGGAACAACTATGCGACGCAAGGCCAGAACATCCTGCAAGAGTTTCTTGGACACTGTGCTGCTGTCAGTTGCTTCAGCTCAATTTTAATAGTTAGTTAACCTAGTAAAAAAAATTTCAAATCCTACAAAACATTTCATTTATGAATGACAGATGATTTCTCATTCATTTGCGAACATTTCATCACATCAAGACAAATCATGAGTAACAGTAACAGCTGCATATACTGTCATGACCTAAAAAATATTGTAGTTATTAGTTATTATAGACTATTCCATCACTTCTTTAACCCTTACTTGGCATCGCTGCTACTACTCCTCACTATCAGATACCATTCCCCATCTCCCAATTTATATCACCAGTCACTGCTGCTATCTCATTAAACTTACTCAGACATAAAATCTAAAAACATACGTAAAACTTGAATTTTATCTCTTTTTAATGTGTCTTAGTTTGATCGTGTTATTAGTTGACTGCACAGCCAAATAAGGTGAAATGGGAACATGATGCATAGCATGTGCTTCAGAGCCTCAGAGCACCGAGTCCAATCAATGAAAAGTCATCCAGTGATATTGATAGTGTTCGGAAAAGCTAGAAACTGTGGTGTGACCCACCTCGTACAGACATGCACAATGCTAGTCTCTCTAGGTTGGTACTGCTATCGGGTTGACTGTGCAGGATCAGCTGGCAGCATCATTGTTACCTGTGAATCTCTCCTGGTGTGCCCTAACTAATCAGAAGGATTGGCCATAGAGACAGAAACAGAAACAGACTTCATCCTCCAAACAACATCCTCTGGGGCGATCGTGGCTCAAGAGTTGGCAGTTCGTCTTGTAATCGGAAGGTTGCCGGTTCGAGCTCCGGCTCCGACAGTCTCGGTCGTTGTGTCCTTGGGCAAGACAGAGGGCCCGGTGGTGCCAGTGCCCAGCAGCCTCGCCTCTGTCAGTGCACCCCAGCTACAATGTAGCTTGCCATCACCAGTGTGTGAATGTATGGGTGGATTACTGAATGTGTAAAGCGCTTTGGGGTCCTTAGGGACTAAGTAAAGCGCTGTACAGGCCATGCCATTACCATTTACTCTGTTAGGCCCTACACCCACTGCCCTACATAGTGGACCCTGCACGGATAATAAGCAGAAGGGGAGCAAGAACTGGCTGATATTAAAAAATAAAAAAACATAACAGCAGAGTGCAAGATGCTAGGATGCAGGCATAGATGGAACGTCAAAACCAAGTGGCCAACAGTTATCTGCTGGATTGTTTCAGGGACAGCTTGCACGTAGCAGAGGGCTGCCGTGGTCAAGAAATGACCGCAATCACTCTTCAGCTTCACTAAACATTTAAACTAAAAGAAGAAATCAAATTGTTGTATTACTAGCCTGAGCTGCAAACAAAGTTAGTGCACGGGTAAAGCAAGTAATCAATCCTGGATATCTTTTACACCACCACAAAGCACTGATTAAGCTCTGGAGGAAATCCACTTATCTAAACTATCACAGTATAAATAGTAAATGCATCAGGACTCAGAAGTTAAACCAAGGGAAAATTAATTTGCCTTGTATTCAAACCTAAAGATGCAAATAAGAGGAAGCATGCACTAACATTACAAGCTAAGCTCTTTAAACATTAAAAAGTTACTAAAACCTAGAACATAACAAGAAGATCCCGAAGGAAACCCAGAAAGGTTCTTCAGTGTTCCTTTATGCTTTTGCTTGCAGGTTTGCTATTGAAATGATTATAGTAGCAGCCACAGTAGCGCTGACATTGAGTGCTTTTTCACATTCTTTCTTTTATTTAGCCAGACCTAGGAAGCAGTCACATACATTATTCTGCAATAGCCCCATATTATACAGTACTGCAGCGATAGCATCTAACCAGTACTGTGTAGGATTGGGGCTGTTGCAGAGTAATGTATGTGATTGCTTCCTATCACATACATTCATTGTAGACTGCTGTACTAAACTTCACCATAATTTAATTTACAGTTAATTCCATCATATCACAGGCACCATCTTACTTTCTTTGGTGTCAAAAAACACAAGGGAAATCTTTTTTAAGGTTCTGATCAATGTACAAGAATTTCATTTGTATGTCTTTTGTTTATCAGCAACATTTTCATTTTATTTTTTCTTCTGAGAGTCATTGGAAATGTGTTACTTTAACATACTGCAGTAATACTTCAATTCAATTCAGTTTTATTTGTATAGTGCTATATCACAACAGTTACCTCAAGGCGCTTTATATTGTAAGGTAAAGACACTAGAATAATACAAAGAAAACAGAAAATCCTGACAACCATATGACCCCCTATGAGCAAAGAAACTTCCAGCAGAACCAGGCTCAGGGAAGGGTCCCTTCTGTTGCTACCGTTTGGGGGTGAGCGGAGGAAGACGGGACAAAGACATGCTGTACTTGTGATCACTACAATAGAAACTTTGATTCAGTTTGCTCACTGCTCATTTATAATAAAGTCTTTACAGAAATACCCAAATTCAAATGTTGTTTACAAACTGGCAATATGCACCAGATTCAAAACATATTATATATAATGGAAAGATTCTGCGTGCTAACTGGAGTCCAATTTGTTTGGACCAGATGAGTTGACAAGTTGTTGTAGTTTATGATGGTGTTGAGGTGAGAGGTACTCTCTGGGTTTTGTAGTTTCAATTTAGATTTCTTCACTTCACTTCTGAACTTGGAGCACACCATTTCCTCCAGATGGAGGGGGGGCTGCTGTTTGACTGGGAGACTTCATCTCCTTTTAGGTGTGAGGATGTCACTTCACATGGTGGCGCACTTTCTACTTTCATTGAAAGAAGAGGAAAACAGAGTTAACGCGCACTCTCGATTTCCCATATCGAAGTTTGTCTCAAGATGTCGTCCTCAACAGGAACTCTTACTTGACTCTGACGTGACTTACCTGGGAAGAAATACTGTATTTCAGCACTAATAAAAATTTACTAAACAAACAAGAAGAAGCGGATTTTCAAAGTGTTTCTGACTGAACTTTAAGACAAACATCCTCGTAACTGACTGAAACCACGTCATGAAACTAAGCTTTGTTTTTAATGTCTCCTGTCTTCGTCAGTGACAGGTATCTTCGTCATTAGACACTTGTACACAAACATGCAATGAAAGGTTCATAGCTGTTGTGAAACTGATGTAAAGCGTATGCTTCAGAGCCTGTAAGAGCCATGAAGAAGCCAGAGGTTGGCTGATGGTCACTAAGAGGATACCACAAAAGAGAAGGAAGAATGAAAATTTCCACTTCGAGCATGTTGTGCTTTATGGTTCCATGTGGTAAGCCTTGAGAGCTGCTCTGAAAAGCAATAACGCTTTCAGTTATATATGTATGTTTGGTTTATATCATTTTATAATCATCACAGTTTTGCTTTCTTTAACTTTTTAAAACTAAAACAGGTTTCTATTTTATAAAAATTTCACCGCTGGTTATTGCTGTGGTGATCAAAAAAAGTTTGGACGGTTGTTCGTGTGTGTGAATTCTTACGACGCTATAGCCGGTGGGCTTCAAGGTATATTTTGAAATCATATTATAAGAAATGTTAGAAAATATCCACTAGCTCTTTAAGAAAGTGACTTCCTGTGGCTCAGCTCAGAAATTACCACAGCTGCACGTACAGTTCCCACTGAAAGTTGACACCAAAATATCGAAATACCGGCCTGAGCTGCACAAAGAAATTTACCAACCCACTTTGTGTGATGACAAAAGCCCGAAGGCATGCCAGGCACTGTAACACCACCGCAAAGCACTAATTGAAGCCTAGAAGGTAATCTACTGACATAAACTGCGAGTATACAGCAAATGGATCAGGACTTTGAACATTTGAGGCAAAGTGAAACTTCGTTGGGCCCACGTTCAAACCTCAAGTCACGAACAAAAGGAAATGTGTAACTAACCAACATCACAAACGTTGAAAAACACTCATGTGTTGAACATAACTGCAAGAACTTAATGGAAGAGTTTCACCACCAATTGTTCGAAGAATGACTTTGTTGTGTAATCATTAATAAAATGGTTCTAAGTAGAAGTAGTAGGAGTAGTAGGAGTAGTAGTAGCATACCCAGAAAGGTTCTTGAGGGCTTCTTCAGTGAATCACTTTGTGATATCAGGGGTTTGCTAGTAGCATTGACATGAAGTGTTTTCTCTCATTTGTTATTTTATTTAACCACACGTAGGGAGCATTAGCACCATATCCATATTGGTATGATATTCATATGTAATACATGGGCCTATCACCCAAATGTAGAGGATGGACCCACACAATAATGGCAAGAAAATACTGTGCCACATCAAGTACTTCTTTTACTATCATTATTTTTAATCTATATGTGCAGTACATACTCAGAAATGCACACTTCTTGCATTTGTCTTTCCACTGGTTGATTTATACACAGAAATCACCAACACAGAATATGCAAAGTTCAGAATATAGCACGAGCAAGACAAAACCACCCGACAATAAAAACCAGCACTATGGTAAAAAGCTGTTTACAGCTCATGATCAGTTCTTGTTGTATTATTTTTCTATAGAAAAGACAGTACTAGTCATTCTGAGAACAGCAGGCAGGAAGAGACCACAGAAATAAATAAGCAGTACACTGCACCGTTGGTGTCTGCAGACACAGTGGTTAACACTGTAGTCGTCCAGACTTTAAAGAACAAAATGTTAACTCAGTTTCACAAAGTTGGCTTTTAATCCAGAGCTGCTGCAGTTTGCTTTGTGTTGCCTTCCCTCTTTAATGCATTAGACAGAGATTACTGAGACATGTGACCACACTTCACTTCTATGAACCTGAGTGAAACCTAAGTTTCACTAAATATCTGTCTTCACCACCATTGGTCTTTATGCTCTTTGCTTTTCTGCGTCTGTTGCATCCAGCCAGAGACATGACATACTTGTTGGAGTGCCTCTCTGGTGAGGGGGCCCCTTCTCACAAAAAAACATCCCTTCAGGTGATGAGGAAGAGCGCCATTCAGACCCACAGAAAAAGAAGAACGGTGTGTTTTAATGCTACGGTTCAAAAGGACACATGAGGTACAGATTATCTGATGAACCCCTCCACCTGGCTGTCCTTTCAGCCTTTTTGTGCGGCATGTCTCTTTGCAGATGTCCATGAGGTGGTGTGGCTTGTTTTCAGTGACAGTGACACTGGTCACAGCTGGGTCACAGCTGCTCTATCAAAGCCCTCAGAGCTTGATTGAATTTTAGCTGTTTCTTTGCATAGTCAATTTGAGTTGTGCACCTGCAA
The DNA here is from genome assembly GCF_000239375.1 of Pundamilia nyererei. NCBI lineage: Eukaryota > Metazoa > Chordata > Actinopteri > Cichliformes > Cichlidae > Pundamilia > Pundamilia nyererei. Next base: position 683,148 of record NW_005187635.1, on the reverse strand, counting down.
TTGTGGTGTGTGTTGACCCCTGGGCAGGTGTGAGATATTATCAGTTTTGGTCTGTGTGGAGTTTCTCCCTCTCTGCAAGTATAGTAACATAGTCAGTTCATGGGGGGTTTGTTGTGTGCTTGCTTTGGGCCTAATTGGGTTACTGAGTTGAATGTTTAAACAGCCAACTGCTAAGCTTCTTAAAGTAGATAAGTAAAGGGAGGATTCCACTTTAGTTGAGGTACGTGTTTGTCTCTTTGCACTAAATGACCTGAGGCCATGCTGGGTTTCCCCCCCTTCCTGGGCCTCATGGCAGCGATAGAGGAATTTGTTGCGGTGCCATGTGAACGCTTTCTGGAAGGGGAACTAGTCAGACATCAACGCTGCCAATTGTGGTTTCACCAGGAAACTTGACTAAGAGCTAATTTAGTTGTTAATATTGTATGAAAAGGAAAAAGAAAAGTTGAAGCAAGGCAAAGCATAGACATGGAATAAAGAATGCTGAATATGGAGATGCCACGAAGGAAGAAATGAGAAAAACTTCAGATGACTCAGTATACTGAAAGGAGGATACTAGTGATTCACTGTGGAGACCCCCTAAAGGGTGATGGATGGACTCAACAAAAACAAGATGACAAATGAAATGAAACGTGTGCAGAAAAAACCTCCGCACGCACATCACGACAAACCAGCTTTGAATTTCAAGATGGATTTTATTGCAGCAGGTCAATAAAATATTACAAAGGATGCACATAGCCAGAAAAATATTTACGCCAAACCAGAAAGTGAACTGAGCCCCACCAGCCAAGTTCAGGCACAAATGTCCAACTGCAACATTTTCTTCTGTGTGTTAACTGGAGTTGCGAGTGTCGCTCTAGGTTCTGATGCTGTTGAGAGCTGCTCTTGGAGTTTCATAGTGGTTCTCTGACGAGGATCTCTTCGCTGGGCTGTCTCTGTACTCGGAGCACCCTATGTCCTTCAGACGGAGATTGGCCTCTTTTTGACTGGGAGACTTCATCTCCTCGTAGATAGGGGCCGGACTACGTGACTTCGCATTGTGGCGTGCTTTGCCCTGACAATCATTGAGCGAGGAAGAGAAGTAAAATAAAGACTTAACACACATTCTCAATTTCCTGTGTCAAAATCAAAGTTTGTCATTTTCTCTCAAGGCGACATCCTTAGTGGGAACTCTTAACCTGACCCTTTCTTGGAAAAAATAAAGGCCAATTTAAGCACATAATGTAAGTAAATGATACAAATTTGTTAAACTAAGAAGAAGAAGAGGGTTTTTGAAAGTGTTCTTCACTGAACTTTAAGACAAACATGTTGATAACTGGCTGCACAAAGTTGTGAAACCAGCGCGGTTTCTGTGGTGAGCTGCAGATCAGCCGTGATCTTAACAAACAGGTGCTGCTTGTGCTAATGCTTCAGTTAGATTTCACTCTCTTGCCCCTGTGTACGAGCATACTCAAGGTAGCACATCACAATCAAAAAAAGACACTCACTTTACATAACACACATCCAGTGAGGAGCAGGAGGAGGAGGAGAACGCCCACAGCTGATGACAAAACGTACAGCAGAGAGGAGTAACTGGAGCAACCGCACCAATGACCACCTGTGGAGAAGCAGAAAGAGGAAGACGTGTTTAAAATGTGAAACTCCATACCATTCCCCTTTCTTCAACATAGACACACAATCAGAATCAGAAGTCACTTCCTTCTTAGTTTTAAGCTGCAGTTTGAATAATATACCTCAAAAGGATATCAGATAGTGTGGAAACTTCTGCAAACTTTAGGATAAACAGCTCCAAAAAAAAAAAATCCCCTAAATGTTCATAAATAGGCAAATGTTATCAAACATCTGATAAGATTTGGTTTGCACATTAAAAGCAGGAGATATGCTAAGCAGCACAATGACCTTTAAAGCCTTAAAAACAAAGTGTACACATCCCTAAACCTGCTGAAGATTACAGGATATCTGTTTACAGAGGGGGAAATGTAGAACATCATGACAGAAATGATTACAACTTTAAAATAAGACTTCATTAGAATAAAAAACAAAAAGCTTTCAGTTGTTTCCAAATTGAAGATAAGCTTAAAGGATATAGTTCACACTACATTCAGAAACAACCCCTCAATACCAGATACCATCAAAGGAAATGAGTCAGAAATATTCCTGTTCTCATCACTAGCGCTATCAGATTGATTTGGTTAGCACCTTATTAAACTTATCTCACATGCACAATATATTAATTTCTGCTATTGTCTTTGTGTTATCAGTTTTTCACATGCCTACAGAGAAAGAAAAGGGCAAAAGACATTGGAACATTGTTGATGTGAAACTAATACAGACCATAAGCTTTGCTGGCTGTAAAAGCCCCACAGCAACACAGTGTTATTGATTACATCATCAGTGGCAGCTTTGTTAGTAAAAGCTAGAAATTTTCACAATTAGTATGGAAAGAAGTTTCATCTTGAACAGCAAATACCAGTCAGCTGAAGTCACCTGGTGAGAAACTCTCACTGTGATGTGACCCACCTTGTACAGAAATAAAGAATACACGTCTCCCTAGGCTGGTACTGCTATCGGGTTGACCGTGCAGAAGCAGCTGGCAGCTGTACAAAGCACTGTCTTCTGGCTGCAGCTGCTGCAGGGTGAGGTTGTAGGTGATGCCGCCGGGGCCGGGCGCAGAGGACAACTGGACCCTCTCAACAGGGAACTGAGAGGAGGAGGAAGAACGGCTGCTGCTGTGGTGCTGCTTTGAGTTGTACAGCAGCTCTACAGGTCCCCGACCCTTCTGCCTCTTTAGAATCACCCCCTCCACGGCCAAGCCTTCCCCACGTTGGGGGAGGCAGGGGAGTACCGCCGAACCCCCAGCACATCTCTCTATCACGTACTCTGGATAAGTGTCCACTGACTCAGGGACATCTCCAAAAGGAAAGGGAATAAAAACGATATAATGGATATGGGTGCCACTAGTAAGGATCAAGTTCCAAATCTGATTTTATTATGTGTATGAGTCTGGCATGATATGTTAAGGAGGAAATGTGCCATACTTAGGAAAAAACAAACAACCAGAACTGCTCTGTTAAACTTTTAAGATGTTTGAGGCACTGCTGAGACGCTATGTTACGCTTTTTACATCCCCAAAGAAAAAAAGCTTCATCGTAGTAGTAGTAGTTCATGTAATATGGTTTGGAAAGTGTAAGTGTAGTTTAATGCTAAACCTAAAATAAATCAAAAAGTACACTCACCAGCACCAACAAGGAGGAAGAATTCCGTCTTTGATGGTATCTTTTCATCTGCAGAGGAAAGATTTTCCACGACAAACTCGCAGTAGTAGCGGTCTGTGTCGCTGGCGTTCAGCTGAGAGATGGTGATATTCACAGAATGAAGGCTCGGGTCTCCACTGACGCTAATGCGGCTTTTGTCAGCAGAATTGTCAACTGTAAAGTCTTCCTTGGTGTACTTGAACAGCACTTCTTTATGATTCAGCCAGGTGCGTTTCAGGTAGACTCCCAAGGGCGATGGGTCCCTGTGTTCAATCTCACAGGGAAGAACGACAGATTCACCCTCATGCCGCTTCAAGAAGAGAATCTCACTGTGAGCTTTAGATGAAATTAAAATGACAAAAAAAAAGAAGCACATCACAAACAGAGAAGAACTAAACATAATTTATTTTTAGCCCAAATTTTCATAAAACTGGGGTATGCAAAATGTAAATACCAGCAATGAAGGTGTATGTGTTTGTATACGTATACAGACAGTATGCACCTAAACAAATGTTTCTAGCGAACGATAAGCTCTTTAATGCGCCGCTCTGTTGTACTACATGCAAAATGTGGTTTGGCATTTATTGAAATAAGGAAGATATTCACTGAAAAGGATGTTATTCTCAAACCAAACGGCATTATGTGACAGATTTTCAGGTTACCAGTTCCACCAACTGGCACTCTACGCCAAGATCACAAAGTGGTGAACCACTTCCCATCTTTACTTTTGAAAGAGTGCCTCTGACTCATGATAGTATTGTATAACATAATAAGGCTTTAGCTGTTACATGTTAAAAATTCAAAAGATCTCTCTACATTTTTTTCCGTTAAATGTATTGTTCAAATGCTTTGCAAACCATTCTAGTTGCTTTTTAATTTCCATTTTAGATAAGCATGTTTTAAAGTGATGGAAAGATAATTTTCACGTATTTTTTAAAACATTTCACAGATAATTACTGCAGTGGGGGGCAACAAATATATTAAATATGAAGAGTATTGTTCAGCAGAATGTAAAACAAATTGTTTGTTTGAAGTCTAGATTACAATCTATCATTGTAATAGACATTAGACTTGCCTAGTGACTATATTTCAATTTCACACTATAACAAAAGGCAAAAAAGTTCAATAAATGTGACCAGACTATTTTCACAGATTTCCAGTGCGCTCTTTTTTGCTTCTATCATTTTATCCACCAGCACTCCAAGTGACTTCAGATTCCTTCGCACAGAAATTACCCAAACCACTGTGCCGCATGCACAATTCACATTGAAAGAAAAACCAGTGATCAAACCACCACCAGCCACCAGCCTGAGGAACACAACCAAACTTACCAAACCCAATCTGCGTGATGACTACAGCCCACAAAAAAGCAAGGTATTGGATCCAAATCATCCTTTACATCACACACTTAAGATCTTGTGGGAAGCCACTGATGGAAACCATAACAGCAGAGATGCAAGTGTAAAAAACTGAATTTCAAGTGTGTCTTACAGTAAATGAAACCAAGAGGAACTCCATTAGCTCCACCTTCAAACCTCAAGACATTCACAAGAGGAAGCGCGAACAAATGAACATCACGACTGTTGGATCAGCTCCTCCTACAGCCATGAATTAAAGCATTTAACACCTCAGCTGAAACAGTTTAGGATCATATTGAGTATTTGCTGAGCACTGGCTCTAAAGAAAGAAGCAGCATGTGCTCTCTTTTGTCTTAACTTCAATTAACTTCAATAGCAGAGCTTCATTTGCATTAATTGGGTTTCACATGTTTCGGAAAAAAACTTTCCTCACATAGTATTTCTGTATGTCCCAGAGGAAATGATGCTGAAGACTCGTCCGTGAACAGGATGTGTCTGCTTTTTGATGATAATTTGCATCATTGGAGAGAGACTAGAAAATAGGTCCAGTGACTGAAGGGAGCTAAAAAGATATTTTATTACTGAAAAATTAATCAAGAAACTCAAGAAAGTACTCTGAAAACATTCAGATCTCAAGTTTTTACTGAAGAATGTAACAGCTTCAGTACATGTTAAATAAACTTGGTCTCAGCTATAAGACAATTGGATCATTCTTCAATATTAGCGATTCACCTTCTATCTACAGACAAAACTACCGAGTATTTCGTTAATCTAGATAAGAATCCTCATTGTTTCTGACTTATGGGGAATTCCAGTTATCAAAACATTCATCATGCTATTGTTCACATTCCAATTAGCAGATATAAGAAAAACAGAACAAATAGCACAGCAGTGTAATGTCATTTGAATGCATCAACAACTGAAGCATGGTAGAAAAAAGTGCATTTCGTGCAACCTCGACCTGCACAAACTAATTTCGTGCTCTAGATTTGTATCAGGAAAACCACAATTAGGTGTCAGAGGTGGCTTTATAGCATTTTTCTGAATAATGAGTCACAGTTTGAGAACTCGCTTTATTTTTGAACTGTTATCTTTACTTCAGTGGCTGAATGTGGATGCATTCAAATAAAAATCTATTAAGTAAATCTTAAGTAAGTAATACTTACTTAAGCAATTAAGTAAGTCTTACTTACTTAAGATTTACTAAATAGATTTTTATATGAAGACAGAAAACTAAACAGCAGTGATGTTTGTAGGGTTACTGAAGTTGGGCTAGCTGGTATATAATGATGTGCTACGTGACCGCTAGCGACACAGCTATGGTAGCATAATATAAACAAGCTAACTTTTTTCCACTCGATAAAAGTTTACGTGAGTGTTCTCGGTGGTCAGAAACAAATGTAATCGCATGGCAGGATGCTGTAAAAGGACCAAACTTCAGCCAGGAGAACAACTGAGATAATCCATCCACAATACGAGGTTAGTCATTCATATACTGCTGCATGGGCTGGGCTGTAGTTACATCCTATGGTTTTAAAAACTGAGCTTAAATAAATGATTAGTGGTAATAAAAGCCGAGAGAGGTCAACGGTGATCACTGACTTTTTTTAGGAGCTTTTTGAGATTAAATAGAAGAAAATACATGACATTAAACATGTTAACAACACAAAAGCCATATTAAACGCAGACTACTTTAGGCCCGGAAGTAGGATTCGTCACGTCATCACTTAATAATCGGTTTGCATGTCCACCATGACCGAAACCGGAAGTGACGTCATTTCGCGGAAATGTAGTTTTTTACCATCAGGACCTTACAAGTCTATACTTGTGTTTTTAAGTTATGTTTGACTTTATGACTTTCTGTGTCGTTTCTGGAATGCTTAGGATTCATATTGCACTACTGGAAATTGTTTATTTTGATGCATATGCTGTTGTTGTTTTTTTTTTGCAAATTTGCATTATAATACTTATTTTCGTTTTTCCTGCAGTATATAAAAATTGGTGTATTTCAAAAATAAAACTATGAAGACACTTAAAATAAATTTCCTGTGGTGGGAAACTATTTTGTGCAACTGTTTTGTATTTACAGATAAACCTCTTAAATTTCTCTAACTAGAAATATATGTTAAAAACACAAAAACGATTTTAAATTTTTTGTAACTTTTTTGCAATTTATGTAATTACTATACACTTAATGCATACATATCATTAAAATTTGGGCTATAATGGTTTTATTGATGTATATCAACTTGAAATGCTCCCAAAAATGGCACTACAACATGTAAAAATATAAGCTCTGGCGGACTTGGTTCTATGGTAGGTCTTAAAGGGTTAATACTGTATTGTACACCAACTACTCGATGGCAGGTGAAACAAATACCTTGATGAACTTTTGCACCTATGTGCAATAATGTGCAACAGAAGAGTTAAAAACGGTAAGAACAAAAGTACCTAACAAGTCAAAACAAATTTGCATGTAAAATAACTCTGAACAGAAGATTCATGTGACAGGTGAGGAGCGGAAACAATACAATATTTAACCGGAAGCCAACAGAACTGCTGAAGGACTAGTGTGACGTGACTAACAGAAGGACTTGAAGTAACTTATTACACTAACAGAAATTAGATTCCACTGAAAGTCAAGGTTTTCACTGTTTCACTATTATTTCTATGTTAATCAGCAGTAAATCACAATTCTGACCTTAACTTGGGTTAACATGCATTTAGTGATCATGAAGTTGGGGTTAAAATCTGACTAATACTCTCTGACGGAGCAGTGACTCGTAGAGGGGCAGATAGTTTCTCAATGCCTACAAGCATGAACACGTGGATGTTATAAACCAGAACGTATTTTTTTTTTAGACCCGTTAAAGAAAACAAGTGTCAACAGAAAATTTCAATTATTTTTATTAAATTGACATGTATTATTTCTGTACTTTATATGACAGCTTATATTTATTTTACTATCTGGAGAGAGAAATAAAGCATCTGATACAGAAAACCGTTATGACATGAATAAGAAGCACATGTTAGACAGACTCATAGCTATGCACAAAGAACACATTCACCTGAAATCCAATAGCTTGGTCTAAACATGAGCCTGATGGTTCAGATATTCTCGATACAATTTTATGTTCAGGAAAAAATGTGATATTGTTTTGGAGAATGTGTAAGACAGCAAGGAGAAGAAAAAAAATAAATAAATTCGAGTTTAGCCTAAATTTTACTGCTATATAAGACTAATCCTGAAATCATGGTGTTTTTCCCAAAAACACTTCAGGGGAAATTCATATTATCATTTTACTTATTACAAGGAACAAAAACAGTGATGATTCTTGAGACTGAAGGGAACTTCCCAGAGGAGAACAATCACGTTGGTGTGAAACATTTGACAGAAATTCTTTAATGTCAATGTGCAAAGTTAGTAAGATGCTGGAATTTACCTAGCAAGCACAAAAACTAAGAGCAATCAGGTTAGACACCACTTGCGAAATCAGGGTGAACTGACCCTTTGACAGAAGCCCCGGTGACACTGGCAGCCCATCCCACGACTACTTACCATGTTTGTAATTTTCAAACTCAGACAGGACAAGAGAGAGAAACTCAGTGCACATTTCAATGTCACTTCAGGCATAGCTCTTCTGACATCACACTAATGAGCCACAACCTTGAAACCACTCACAGATGAAGTGACACTAATCATCTTAAAATCTGCTGCTGGGAGACGTGTAGTCCAAGTGTTCATGTGCTGTGGCTGATTGGTGTGAAATTTAATAATACAAGGCCTAACATCCACATGTAGAGGATGGAGCCACACTAGAACATCATCAGGTACTTACTGAGTTTTAACTGACCTGTCATGCCAGCTGATTGGGTTTTAAGGCTGAAAAGCTGATATGGATGGGCTACAGACAAAAACAAATACAAAGCAGTAAGTGATATGGGCAGAGGAAACACTGTGCCACATCAAATACCTACAAGCACTTCTTTTTAAAAAACCTGCTATTTTTTGTTTTTAATCCATATATGCACTACACTCAGATTTGCACACCTGTGGTGTCTGTTCTTTCACGGATTGCTTTATAGACAGCAATCTGTAACAGGATAACCCCAGATGTCCGACAACTATGATACGTCTAGGATTTAAAACAAAACCACGCAGCAACACAGGCCAGCACTGTGGTAAAGACCAGCCAAACAAAGTGCTTTTGAAAATTATAATAGGCATTGATTTACTGTCATTTTAGAAATATAATGTTAAGGGGTTAGCAGTGGTCACAAGAAGACCCTCAGGTGTCTGTTCTTGCATTTTATTTTTCCTATAGAAATGACAGTGCTAGTTACTCTTTAAAAAATAAAAACTGCAGGGAGAAAGAGACTGCAGAAATAAGCACTACGCTGCAGACAGTGATTAACACTATAATGAAGTCTAAAGTAAATAGCAAAGACCGCACCTTAAAAAACAAATATGTTAAACTCAGCTGCTGCTGTTGGCTTTGTTTCGCTTTCCCTCTTCAATGCATAATAGAGATGACCACGACAGACACCAACATTATTAAAGCAGTCAAGCGTGTGTGTGTGTGTGTGTGTGTGTGTGTGTGTAGGAGTTAATGGGTCAGAAATGAAACTTAGCTTTTCCCTCATTGCAGACTGGGTGTACTGCAACTGTATTGCTTAATTTGCAGTTAATTCCATCATATCACAGGTACCATGCAGTATTTTGGAACATAAAGTTAGCCAACATCTCAGTTTTTGGCTGGAAGTACACAAACTCAAAGCATGTAAAATCTTAAGCTACTGAATTTATGTAAAGAAATTTTTTTTAAATTTATTTTTCATAATCAGTCTATTATTAAGGCAATGATGGATGCACTCAACAAAAAACAGATGATGGCAAACTTGGTCTTTGTCTACCTGATAAGATTCTGCCATTAAACAAATCCCTAAGCTGTGCAGAAAAACAAAAGACATCAGTACAAACCTTCATGACTCACCTCCACGCACGTCAGGACAAACCAGCATTGGATTTCAAGATGGATTTTATTACAACAGATTGATAAAACATTACAAAGGATGCATACAAGTAGACTTAGGACCAGGAAATATTTAAATCAAACCTGAAAAAAAGAATAAAACTAGAGCCTGATGAGTCATGGAGTTTATAGACTACGTAACTGGAACCAGTTTCTGAGACCCTCACCAACCAAGGTTGGGGACGAATGTCCAACAGCATCTAAGCATGCTGTGAGGGCCTCAATCATTCCACCAAAAGAAATAAACAAAAATATGATTAAATGTTTACAAGAGAAACTTGCCTTTGTAAGGAGTTGGTACGTTCATGAAACTCCAGCAGCTTCAAAAGAAATATGAATCATTTAAACACACTTCACTTCTATGAACCTGAGTGAAACCTAAGGGGAAAAATATATCCTCACATGTAATTAGTTAACAACGTTATAGTTGTTAAAAACTTATGTGGTGTTTGGCTCTTTTCAAATAAAGATGTTACGTTAAATGTCCATGTGTTCTAACAAATATTTGTCTTCACCACCGTTGGTCTTTATGCTCTTTGCTTGCAGCTAGGTTTGAAAAAGCACAAGGGTGATAGAAAGGTGTTAACCTCAAACCTAATGTGCAGGTTGCTTTGCTGCTTCAGTAGCGTCCAGCCGGAGACATGACGGGAGGCCTCATACCCATGGGAGGGCCTCCCTGGTAAGGGGGCACCATGGGAGGCCCCTGCCCATATGGAGGCATCCCTCCAGGCATGTAGCCTGGCATGCCCTGAGGAGGGGCACCATACTGACCTACAGAGAGAAGAGCACGGAGTGTTTTAATGCTACTGTTCAAAAGGACATCTGATCTCACCTGCTGTGCACCATACACCTTCCTGTCCAAATCTACAAAATTCAATTAATTATATTTTTCAAACAGCCAAATATACTTGGTTTTTTCCTGTTGCGGTTTCTTTTTTTAAATTAAACACCTACTTGACAGAGACTGCTGAGAAAAAGCTTTCAATGAAATGTGAACTAAAATGCTCCACAGACAGGTAATGAGCATAAGCTGGTAGAACAGTGAGTTACACAAAAAATGAGTTTGCTAGAACAGAAACAATTCTGTACACTGCCAAAAAAAAAAAAAAAAGGATTTACTTACCATGTATGGGATGCCTCATGCCTGGCTGCTGTGGTGGCAAGCCTTGCTGTGGGGGCATTATACCCCCCACAGCTGCCACTGGGGGAGCAGCCACATGGGCCTGACCAGGTCTTGGTGCAAGACGCTGGTAACGAGGAAGTTGGGCCTTCATCTCTTCCTGTTGGCAGGGACAATGCACAGAACAAACATTCAGACTAAAGAAACTTTGTTATGCCCCTTTACAGTACAAAAAAATGATGAGGAACTTGTACCAATGTTGACGTGCCCTGATTTCAGACTGAGGATGTTCAAGTTCAGAATCATCCTTTAACATAACCACAAAAGAAGAACTACTAAGTAGTATTAAGGATGTGCAACCAAAGTGTTTAGCTTCAAACATATTCTGAATATATAGCTGAATTATGATCAAGATATACAGAATCAAGCTGGTGGTCAAATACTGCACCAGTCTATTATTGTCTATTGCCCAATGTGCTATTATAAATATGTATCAGTCATTACTTACTGTGAAAAGGGCAAAATAGAAAGCTCAAGCAACTTACCAGTGAGATATCCTCATCAGGGTGGATCAACTTACTAGTTGCACTCGTGGTGGTGAGGGTAGCAGGCTTACTGGTCACTGTGGCTGGGGGTTTGGCCACAGTGCTGCTAGAGGGATTAGAAGAAGTGGAAGAAGAAGAGACAGAGGGCTGGGTGTAGGCAGGGAATGTTGCTTTGGGTGGGTCAGTGGAGGCAGCTGTGCTGAGGGAACTTGAAGCTCCTGCGACTCCTGGAACAGTCTGCTGGGCCTGTGCAAAGACACCATACATATAACTGATTTTTTTAAATTAATAATAAGATACTAGCTTAATGTTGCAATATGCAAAAAAGGAATGAAAATAACCCCAAAATAAATTCATTTAAAAAATTACAGTGAAAAGATGACATCTCAGTAACAACATTAAAAAAAATGGAAAAGTTAACTAATCATTTGATTTAAGCTTTACGTTTTAAAGCACTGTAATGTACAAGTGTATTATGATTTGGTTACTCTGAAGCTTAAATATACAAATTACACATGATTTTAATAATCCCAATTAATTTGTTTCCATTTTATTTTAATTGGAACAAAGCTGTTGCGCTATTTTGTCTCAACCACAGTGCAATTTTTACATTAAATGGAGAAGAACTAGAAGTATCTATAGCACTTCAGATGGGAAGAACTCGGGTTAAGGGAGAAAAATAAAAATCTTGCAAAATCTGTTGGGTACTAATTGCATCATGCTCCTGAGGTTGAGAGAGAGTGGAAGATTCTAAATAAAGTTCTTCTCATCTTAGGCCTATTTTAACTAAAGCGCATGCACACTAATGAAGCTCACAAACAAAACATGTCAGTTCTTGTCAGAGATGCCCATCCTGTGACACCAACATCATGGCCAGCATGGCTATTTTGGTGCACAAGTAGACTTATGAAGCAAATATGGTTAGTATCCAGCCATGTTTAAGTTTGCAAATTCAGAATTTACAGGCAGTGTTAATAAATATTCAACATGCAGCTGCCACAGAGCACAGAATCCTGTCTGTGAGCATACTTGTAGCATATTAGGAAAGGGAGGCTGGGGAGACGCAGACTGAGGGTCTGCAGATGGAGAGGAGACAGCTGCTGTGCTGCTGTGAACACCAGAGCCCATCTGCAGCATGGTGGAAAGGAAACCACAGCGTTTGCATGTAACATGTCTACAATGTTTTTTAATCTGAATTTTACCCTTTACAACATACTCTAAACAAGGTTAGAAAGCGAAGGGACACATCAGAAACAAGAACAAATGGGAAATAAAATTTTCCCCCTGGTATACAAGACTAATTTTAACTAGCTTATCTAAGTGGGGTTTCTTTTATGTTCTACTTCTGACGATTTGTTTATCAATCAACCAGAAATGTAGCAAATATGAGCAAGTGACACAGATTCCAAGCCTAAATTTTGAGCCTGGAAAAATCCTATTATGTATACAACGACATCATAAAACACCCTGTTGACGGTTTAATTCCAGATAAAGTAAACTGCATTAACAACATGAGACCTAAGAAAACAATAACATCTCTTTGAGGCAAATGTCTAAAGAAGTCACTGCATGTGTGTTAGTGGGGTTACAATGCCCACCTGTGCTGCACTGGGGAAGAGAGGTTTGGTGACAGCTGGCTGGGCCGCTGGTGCGGCTGGTCGAGTGACTGCAGGGGCTGGGGCCATGTGAGGAATTCCTGGCCTTGGGGGTATGTGGGGTGGGACTGCTGTAGGATGAACCGGAACCAGGATCAGAAGTGTTTACATGATCACATTTGTCAAATTTAGTTCTTTGTGTAATATAAGTTCAATGGTTGTTTCTGAAATGCAAGCACAACTCACCCGGGGGTATCCCTGGCATCATTGGGGGCATCATCCCTCCCATTGGCATCATACTGCAAAAAGCAGAGACCCACAGAAAATTGGACACACTGATCTGACAGTGAACTACAGTAAAACTGCATTTCAGTTAGCTCCATGGTTGTATTATCCCTACAGACAAAACACTGGATAGTAAAGTTACTATTAAATCAAAAGTTAGTAAATGAATTACCCTGGTGGCATTCCAGGCATTGCAGGAGGCATGCCATGCATCATGTGAGGAACACCGGGCATCATAGGAGGCATTCCTGTAACAACGGGTTAGAGAAGATTTATTTAGCAATAACTCATCATGCCACACAAACAATCAAACAAGTAGGCAAATAAACACAGCAAAAGGATACACATACATAAACTACATTTTCACAGGCTCCATTTAGTTTCTTGAATGATTTCAGTCGTATATTTAGATATTTGTGGCAAAAAACTGAAGGAGTGTGTTAAAAGCATACATGAGAGATCATCTATAGGGTTAAAATAGATACAACCGCTGAACAAAAATTATTTGTTGGTGCTCTCTGGTGGACAAACTGCATTAATACTGTCAACTTTTTAAGAAGGTAGCTAAAAACTTACAAAAATACTAAGATATATACTGAGGTGGATTTGTTGGTTAATTACGGGTCATGCGTGCCCAACAATTACATCAATTATCTGAGATTGTTGATGAATTTAGAGACACATCCAGCAGGAATGTGTTATGTAACGTGCTACAGAAATCAAATTCCCATGTCTCCTTAAATGCAGCTGTGATTCAGCAGTAAAATCCATCTAGCAAAAACATTTAAAAATATTGTGAATTTGTGGATGCTAGATTTCCTAGCATTAGAATTACAATTCAATTGGAAAGAAAAAGAATACTTTTAAACTGAAATAAACCTGGAATGAACTTGAACTTCTATCGACTGGCAAAAGGAAATGAAAAGGATGTGAAGGATGGCGACATGAGAAAACTACTGCAAAACAATTCAACACAATAACGGTTTTAGATAAAAAGCAGAACTGCAACTGGAATTAAAAGTTGCTCAGCTGCGAAGCCCGTTTCATATGTGTAGTTGATGCATAGATTTTTAAGTTTGTAAAAAAATAAAATAAATAAAAAACCTTGCCTTGATATCCTGCAGGAGGAATCACTGGTGCTCCAGCCACAGGAGGGATCCCAGGTTGTGCCATTGGAGCAGCATAGCCTGCCTGGGCCTGGACCACAGTGACCTGCTGAGCTGACGGTCCAGCTTCATCATCATCAGACTCATCAGAGTCATCCTGATTGTTTGACTTCTTCTTTTGACTCTCTGAAAACAGAAAATGTTGACACCTAAGCAAAATCTTATGTAACCCATACCATAACATTATATTAGATTACTAAGACTCGTGCATCATATTACAAACCCCATAATATAAACCAGGTTTTAGTCAACACAAGCACAGCCCTTACATAGGTGAACAAACCTTGTGATTTCTGTTCTAACGTTCGCCTTCGTTCCTGCATGTCTTTATCTGGAATTCCCTCCATGCCATAGATTTCCAGCTCGATGTCTGTTCTTCCTGGAATTGCATTTGGTACGCTGTCAATCGTCTCTTTGTGCACCTGAAAAATATGCAAAGTGAGTCACCACAAACTCGAATAACTACTCGATTACCTGTAACTAATGTGTGTGTTTTTTTTAAACAAAGATGCTACAAATATTAATATGGTTATTAATAATTAAAAACCCATACCTGCATGCAATGAATAGCCAAGCCTGGGCCAGTGTACAACTTCTTGTGGCAAATGTGGCATTTAAAATGTTTTGCCTTTTGATGCTGAATGAGGATCTTTTCATCGTCGAAGTCTCGATTACAGTACCTGGAAACTGAAGTTAAGGGCTGCCCAGTAACACTGCACAAGATCGAAATTCAGCGACCATACAAGCCGGCAAAATAACATAATAACTGCTTAACATAACCATCACTCTCAGCGACTAAGTAGCGCAAATCGTCTGGTTACACAAATCTAAAGACGGATCAGTCCTGAAGATTGAATCATAAACGAAGCTAAATGCTAACATAGCCGTTAATATCCAAGGTATTATTCGATTCCTGTAACCAGCACCACGAACCCAAACTCTACTAGAAATGAAATACAACCGATACCGAGTATTTTACAGCTTTAAAAATATCTCATTAAGTAAAAATCAACCAGCAAAACTCTTAAGTTCGTGAGTGCCAGTCGCTAATGCTAACGCAAGCTTTAGGGCGTCAAGAGGCTAGTTTGGGCCTTCCCTTTGTCGAGCTAACATGTAGCCCCTCGTCTTTCCACAGCGGCATTTTGTCGTCGAAACAAAAAGGATACCAGCACCATGGCTTCATCTGCTTCTTCTTTTTTCGCCCCATTTTATGAAATACTGGAAAACCGGTATCAAAACTCTAAACACTTGTCTTATTATCTGTTTGAGAACAGCATGCTGTAATCCCGTGACAAGGCCGAAAATGGCGCTTCAATGGCGGAAGTTGTAACGAACGTATTCTCGCGCGAATACGAAATGAGCGTCACAGGCACGCCCAGAGGTTCAAAACAGGAAGCACGGTAGGCAGGATAGCCGACAGGTGAAGTAAATAACTGATTTCACTGCAATGAAATATTCTGGCGAACCTTTGGTGCTGGATAGCACTTGGAGACTTAAAATGAAGTGTGTCTCATTCCATCATTCCTTCATAGCAAAAACACTCCCCGATGGACAGACCTCCCAAAGCCAGCTCGCCATGTAACATGCAACTGTCTTGATCATGGCTAACACACTGATGTCTCACGAAAACGTTCATGACTCACGAAGTCTTAAAACAAGAATATTAGCAGATTGGGCTGATGGTCAATGATGTCTTATTTGGAACTTAACTTACAGGACGGTTTTTCTCTTTACATATTATTTATTCTAACAGATCCCTTTACTGAAATAACTGCTGACATTTTCTTGTATTGCTATAACCATTGTTAGAAGCGTTTATCCACCAACATATTTAAAAGCTTTATGGACACTAAAACATTGTTCATGATTGACTGGCAACTGTAACCCAATAAATGTGCAAAGATCTACTTTCACCAGAAAGATGAACTAAAGTTATCATCATGATAGGTATTACGTGTTTCATATATTTTTAACAAGATTAAAAACAAGAAGTAATGATATAGCTGCATGGGCACAGATTACAGCAGGGGGATTATATCATCAATAAATAGCTGCCACATTATCCATATTTTTCTTTTAACCAGTGTTGACTTTTTTCTTGTTGCGTGGAGTCTAGAGGTTTCCATCGTATAAATGGAAAAAATATATACTAGGTGTAAAAACTACAGTTTTGTCGATAACAAAACTGGCTTTTGTGCGCCACTTTTGCATCTGAGGGTGGTTTTTATTTAAAAAATGGTTTTACTATAATGAAATTTAATATACTTATATTAATATAAGGTCTGTGGGACTATTTTGATGTAGTTCTAAAGTTTTGTCACAGGATGGTGGTGTTTTCTCCTGCATAACATGCAGTCATTCCAGTAAAATGTATACAGAACCAAAAAAAATGCTTTATCTTCAAGATTATGTTCACGTAGCCAGACAGCTAAATATCTATACCTTTTGCTATTAAGTTGTTGCAATGCCAGGTGTATTTACAGCTAGGTCCATATATATTTGGACACAATACAAATACAATTATTGTTATATAATGGACATGGGCATAATGTGTAGAGCTTTCATTTGAGGGTATCCACATTCAAATTGGATGAAGGATTTAGGAGTTTCAGCTCCTTAACATGTGCCACCCTCTTTTTAAAGGGAACAAAAGTAATTGGACTAATTGGCCCATGTATTTCATGGGCAGGTGTGTGCATTCCTTCATTATGCCATTAATGTGGTGCTTGCATTTGGAAGAGTTCGCTGTCAACAGACAATATGCAGTCAAAGGAGCTCTCCATGCAGATGAAAAAAAGCCTTCCTTTAACCTCGAAAACAGAATAAACCATCAGAGAAAGACAACAGTGGTGGATGATCAACAAAAGCCAACCAAGTGAACAACATTCAGAAGGTATCAATATCCAAGTCCACCATAAAGAGAAGACTACATGAAAGTAAATACAGAGGGTTCGCTGCCATCTGCAAGCCACTCCTAAGCCTCAAGAAGAGAAAGGTTAAATTTAAATTTGCTTAAATAGAAATGAAATGAAAAAAAAAACAACAACAAACAAACCCCAAAACAAAAACAAAATCCATAAAAAAACAACATAGTCCTGAAAAAAACATTTTTTGGCAGATGAATCCAAAATCAACCTCTACCAGAATGATGGCAAAAAATGGAAGAGCTCATGATCCAAAGCATACCACATCATCTGTAAAACATGGTGGAGGCACTGTTGTGGCTTGGGCATGCATGGCTGCCAGTAGCACTCTGACACTAGTTTTTATTGATCATGTGACACAGGACAAAAACAGACGAATGAATTCTGAGGTGTTCAGAGACGTGTACAAAGAAATGCTCAAATCCAGCTAAATGCAGTCAAATTGATTGGGTGTCATAATACAGATGGACAATGACCCAAAACATATAGCCAAAACAACCCAGGAGTTTATTAAAGCAAAGAAGTGGAATATTCTTCAAATGCATTTCACTTGATCAAGACTAAACTTCAGACAGAAAGGCCCACAAACAAGCTGCTGCAGTAAAGGCCTGACAGTGTTAAAAAGGAGAAAACACAGCATGTGGTGATGTCCATGAGTTCAAGATGTCAGGCTGTCATTGGCAGCAATCTTTTGTTCAACCCACTGAATTAAAGCTGAAAATCTGCACTTTAACTACATCTGAGTGTTTTCATTTAAAATTCTTTGTGGTAATGTGCAGAACCAAAATTATAAAATAAACATTTGTCTCTGTCCAAATATATATGGACCTAACTGCAGTTACTAAGTAAAAGGGAAAATGGGGTTTAGGAAGAGAGACTTCTGTCTTTCTGCTTTCCTCCTTCTTTTCTTTTATATCTCTCCTTATTTTTTGTTCTGTTTTTCTGTTTCTTTTTCTCTTTTTGCATTCCTGTTATGTTGCTCTTTCTTCAACTTTTTTCACTTTATGTCCATGCTTTCCTAATCTCTTCTGTTTATCTACTACTTCCATTTCTAGCCTTCTCCCTTTTCATCTCGGCTTTGCCTTCGTCAGTTTTTAAGGTAAGCTCCTAAAAAGACACACAAAGCATTTTATTTTCATTTTGAAAAGAAAAAGTCTTACAATCCATCATATTATCATGTAACTCAAACGATGAGGTAAAATGGCATTAGCTCAGCGTTTTGCATGGCTCGTGAGCCTGATGAGCTTGATCTCCTGCTCCAGCTTTCTCACCATGTTGACAAACTCCTCACCATGGAAAGCTGCTTCTCTTTATTGTCTCTTCTCTGTTTCTGAAGCCTTTTCTCTCTTTCTTTCTTTCTTTCTTTCTTTCTTTCTTTCTTTCTTTCTTTCTTTCTTTCTTTCTTTCTTTCTTTCTTTCTTTCTTGCTGCCAGCTCACATCTGAGACAGTCCTCCAAAGCTTTGAAATTTTTCTGGCATTCAGTTTTGCTCTGGTGGTGTTTCGACTTAATTGTTTTCAGCTTGGCCAAATGTTTTTCTACCAGTGCCATCATTTCAAGTTTGAAAATTCAGCTGTCTTGGATGAAGTTTTTCCACAGTGTTCCTACAGAGTTTTAAACTCAATGGTCACCCCCCCCCCCCCCCCCCCCCCCCGCACCTCCCTGCCAGCTTTGCTGTTGTGTTTAGTGACAGCTTCACCTCATTGCCTTGTTTGCACTCTGTCGCTTGGTGTTTTTTGACCTTCTCACTCTCACTCGGCTGGATGCTCAGATTTTCTTTTAAGATCCAACCTTACTTCTCCTTTTCTTTCAGTTTTCTGTCAGTCTCCTCGCACATAGTATCAAACTGTTTTTCACTGCTTTTACAAAGCTTTCCAAGTCCTGTCTGGCCATTAAAAGTGTCGACACTTTCTTGAGCTCCTTTCCAGCAAATACCTCCCCAGACAGCAGTATTTTTTTTCTCCTGTCAGCTCCTTGGATTTTTGTTGTTGTTGTTGCTTGTCTTTTTAAGTCCAAAAGGGGTTTGTAGCAAGATGTGCTGCATTTTGCTGGGGTATGTGCATGTAGGTATGCGATTTCCTTAGCCTAAAAAGTTCAAAAATGAAGTAAAAATACATGTTCACAGTTAAATGCAATAAACTATTTACATTTTGATGAGCCCTAACAAGAATCTGTGAACTATGAATGAATATGAACTTTTAGCCAGCTAAACATTCATCACTTATCTTATAAATAATTTATAAAAGTTAATTATCACAAGAGTTTACTTACATGCGCAAAAGACACAGAGGATTTAATGTCAGAGAAATTTTCCATCATTCACAGATTTTTCCACTTTCAGTCCAGTCGCCAACAGTGTCTTCAGCCCTTCAGATTCAAAATGTAATGCCATGTCATGTATTTGATTTCTCTCTGAATTTCCAACTTAGTTATAACTAAAAATATATTTTGCATTCAATTTGAACCCATATTGTGGACGCGGCGGATTTTTGTCCCAGATGTAATAAATTCCCTCCAAGGCATCCTGATAGATCACATTTACAAGAAATTGACAGATTTCTGACCGGTGACGCTGGAAGCTCAGGTAACACTGATAGATGAAATAGAACGGCGCACAACTTGTTTTGGCCACTAGGTGGCGATAGTACTTCAAGAACAGTACATTGGGGGTTTCAGGCTGTGGAAATTGGGTGGAAAGGCTTTCCAGAACAGCTGTTAGTAATGGTTTATATATACATTTCATTAGGAAACGCTCTCATTAGAAAACGTTCGATGGTTACTCTATCTGTACCAACACACAGTGTCGATTACGCTTATCGTCCATTACAATTTAGAGCCAAATATACATGTATTTGAGAGGTTTAGTAACCGTTAGGTAATCAACCCAAACAGGAAAATAAGGTGTAACAACATTGACAATTTTAATGTATTACAATACCCAGTATTTAAAATCAAGTCCAGACTGACCCACTGCAATGTAATAGTGATATTTTTATCACTCCTCATTACTTTTGGTCCTTTAAGTGTACTTCGTACTTGTCTCTGTGTGCACCTTCATGTTTAAACAAGGATAAATAAGTAACAAGTGTTTCTCGCAGCAGGCTGCATAAATGCTGAGATGCAACAAATGTTTCCAGACAGATTTTCCTTTCCTGCGGCCTCTCGTTTTCTTCATCAAGGTGAATGATTACCTCTGAAAGGAAAGATTTATGAAGGGGAAACACAACTGAGGCGGCTTTCCTTGGCTGCATAATGAATTTTTCATCGTAGGCCTTCAAAACTGCTACTCCATGGTTGTACCGGCTAGACAGAGAAGATGTTCAGTGACAGCTTAAGGGGTCCCTTCTCTGAATGAATTATAGCTGATTCTTGTATTCTCACACATTTCATTGATCACTCTGACATCTGCTTTTTTTCACAAAGGCTCTTACCCCAGCTCTCTACTCTCTGTATGGCCCTATAATCGCTTCCTCCAACTTTTAAGTTTACATTTTACACATAATCCTGTTTTAAAGCTGCTCAGTTTGAGCACTTTTTTCTTTGATATTGGACAATATCCTCTGTCCTTCCTTCCTTGATACTGAATCAACCGACATTAATGTTTCCAAAGAAAGTTGTTTAAATACAATCATCATAGGCATGAATGTCATGGTCATTTTTAATTTATTTGATCTTTTTTTTTCCCCGGGTTGGTTGGTTGGCGTTGCGTTTCTTTATTTTTTTTGGGACTTGTTTTTTTTACAGACTTTAAATGTTTGGGAACTGAGAAAACCACTTGCTGCATTTCTGAAAGCCAAATGTTTTCCCCATTTCTACTGAGCAGCTGTTCAACACTTCAGGGCCTCCTTTGTTGTAATTTTTATTTCATAATGTGTGCAGTGAAGCTCCTCTTTATTACTTCACAAAACAGCATTTGCTCATGGATAAATTGTACACATTGTACAGATAAATGATCACACACACACGCAAAGATTGAGGTTATGGTGTTTTATTGATTAGTGTTGTTGGCAGGGTCCAAGCTGGGAGTCACAAAAATAAAGATTAGATTGGAAATCTTGGTTATGCCAAATAAACAAAATCATTTTAACTGATGTCACTGAAGTGAAATAAAGGATAGAAGTTAATGAGTGCAATAACTAACCCTTTTATCTGTGTTTCCTTTCCCTGGTGTAAGTATACAAGTAGAATAAGTATACAAACTTATATTTTCAATGATAGCTTGTCGGTGAATTGTTTTCTATTTAAATAAAGTTCACAATATTTGTAAATTTATCTAGTACTAATAAAGTTTAATATTAGTAATCTGATTGTGTAATCCATTAGTTTAGCTGACTTTTTAATAGCAGTCCACAGAAGTTCAGCACATCAGAGGATGCTAAACCCACATGCCACCTCAGATGAGAAGTGGTATTTTGTGGTTTGTGATGTTTGTCTAAAAAGGCTCTATAGAAATAACATTTTACTTAATTACTTTTTAGTTTGCTTTTTTATGTTTTTTCTAAATTCATTGAAGCCATCCACAGGACGGGCCACAAGCCAGTGTCACTCCTAGTGTCACTCCTAGTGTCAGTCCTACACTCAGATAAAAGGGCAGGACTACGTCAGGAAGAGCATCCGGCGTAAAATCTTTGCCAAATCAGACATGCGGATACAAAGACCACAGATGAGGTTCATCGATGGAGTGATGGAGGAGATGCAGAATGTTGGTGTGACAGAGGAAGACGCTTGGGACAGGGTGAGATGGAGGCAGATGATGAGTTAATCTCTAATGCAGGTTTTTGATGCGTCCTTGATCCAGCACAGCTGATTTAAATGGCTAAATTACCTCCTCAACATGTCTTGAAGTTCTCCAGAGGCCTGGTAATGAACTAATCATTTGATTCAGGTGTGTTGACCCGGGGTGAGATCTAAAACCTGCAGGACACCGGCTCTCGAGGCCTGGAGTTCCCTACCCCTGCTCTAACAGGAGCAGCCAAAAGAAGATGCAGCTGAAAGAAGACCTGCTGGTCTGTACTTCATTTCCTCCTCCTTTAATCCAACTGCCAAATGTTTTGGCATTTTGTGTTTCAATCTTTGATTAAAATATTTGAAATGATTTTATTTGATCAGTCCGGTGTGTGTGTATATATATATCCATGTATGAAACAAATTTATTTGGTCAAGATATTTCTTGGCTTAAAATATTTGAGAAAGTGCTATGACCTGCTGTCAGGATGCTGTAGTAACAGAGAGTTGGAGCCACCCCGAGCAAATGGAAAAACAATAACAAAGGCATGCATGAGTCCAAACACTCACAACAAAGGTGAACAGTACACTTATTGTTGGGCACATTTAGATTCTACATTGCTAAAATATATTATTGTAAAATTGTGTGACAGATGGACAAACAGCATCATTAAAAAAAACTGGTACAGAAGAGGGCAAAATCAAGCCATACGTCATCTTAACCACTTTTCTAGTTCAGGGTCAGAGGTGGACTGGGGCTTGTCTCAGGTGTTACAGAGCGAGAGGCGGGGTCCACTCTGGTCAGGCTGTCAGTCTATCACAGAGATTGCAAAAATCCAATACATCAGTATTTGTTTCTGTATAAAACTGTTTAATGCACTCCAGTATTTACATATCAAATCTAGAAAATATGCACAATGTTAAAATAGCAGTGATTTGCCCCTCATTCAGTTTTGTGCCATAGCCCTTATTATATACAATCCCAGGCCATTAATAATCAATCTTTAAATAGGACACATATAGTATATAGCTAACATATCACAATGCAGACCGACCAGACGATTTACACAACATACCAATATCACAATCTTTAAAAAAAAAAATCAACAGCAAACACATGTTAAAATATTAATCTGTATGTAATTATATTATGTTTGTGCCAAGCAGTTACCAGTGTAACATGAGGTTAGAATACAGTACAGTTTAAGACTTACAGCTTGGGGCTGGGGTCGCTTTCTGTCTCGGTTCAATCAATTAACAAATTAAGTTGTGTCAGGAACTAATGAGAAGACCATTGATTTCTTTGCCCAGTTGATCCTGAACTGAGAGGGAAACAACCCCAGCCCAGATGTATTCGAGGTCAGGCATGTGTGTTTGTCTACATTTGGTAATGAAGAAAAAGAAAAAAAAGATGTATTCAGAATGGCCCGGATGTCTTTACTGCTGTGTGTATTTATTACATTTCAATAAATAAACTTCTTTTAACTCTTTGCAGATTTTTATTTTCACCTTTGCAAAAACTACTTAAAATGAAAATAACTTTACTCTTCTTGGTGTCAGTAAAACATTTGTTAGAGAAAATATAGCATTCAACTGAAAAAATTAGACCTATTTCACGTCAAAAAAAGCAACACTTGTTACGGGCTGTGCTCTTGCTGCTATTAACAATGTTTTGGCATATTTTTTTAAGCAAAAAGCCTGAATGGCACTTCCGCTTCTTTTCTTTTCGCACACACAATGATACATTTGTTGCACTCACACGAAAGACACAAGTTTGAGGTTGAAATTGTGCCGAACACAAATTGACTGAACCCTGAACTCACAGTCTCCTTCAAACGGTAAATTCATAATAACCTCTGAAGGTAAACTGTGCCTACACACTCCTCCGTTTCCTGTGAAACTTGGGGAAGATTGACTATCCTGTTGCCTGTTATATCCTCTCATGCTCATGGGGTGCTTGTAATTATGACAAAACACCAGCTTAGACTAAGTTCTGATATACTCTCCTTCATTTAGAGGAGTTTCAGAGACGTCTCCCTTCAGAAAATGGTTGTAGGATTTTACTGCTGTCACCCTACACTACAGGCAATTGTGCAGAAATACTTTCATCAGGCTGATGTCTCCATGAATAGGCACCATTGGATCGAGGGAAAAGAGGCAGAGAAGGTCAGGCCATGCAGACAGCTCTTCTTCTGCCTTCTGTCCCACTGGTTGATACTCTTGACACCAACATCCAGCAGACATGGAGACAAAGAACGAGTGGAGATTAGCTTGTATGGTGAGTGTGAGCCAATGTAAGGCTTAACCAGAAAACGTAGCACACGTGTCCAAAAAAGTTTACTGTAACACAGAGGGCTTCTGCATGCCAAGTATCATTGCATCGGAGCACTGGATGTATGAGTAAAGCGGTTGTCAGACAACTCTGACTGGCTCAAGATGAGGCTCGGTTAGTGAAGGCCCGGGTGACTTATCCAGCCAGGAATAAAAGGGATACAGTGTCTTCTGTGCCTCTAATAAGCAACTCATGGTGGTGGGGGCAGGCGCACATCAAGCAGGCTGTAGGCAAAAATGTTCCAGAAAACAGCGCAGAGCACAAACAAGGTGTAGACACAGAAAAATATCCAAAACAGGGACTGCTCCTGGAGCCGCTGCTCATAGTTCTGCAGAACAACCACACCAAGCGTCAGGCCGACCACCACTCCTCCCAGGTGAGCTACAAAGCTGGGATTCGGGCATGGAGGAAAGGCCGGAGGGTAGAACCGGAGCCATACTGCTCGACCAAACTCTACACTCACTGTGGACAGAAAGGAGAAAGGAAGACATAATGGCAGCGAGATGTGAGCATGTAGGTGAAAACAGCAGCACTTTATTAAAAATAAACAGTCCTGACTTTGAGGTAGATGAGCTATGATAAAAAAAGAAGGATGTCGAGATTTCTTAAAATAAGACATAAAGCAACAGTGAACCTTTGTTATACAAGTTTCAATTGCTCTCATCCTTTCTCTTGTGTATTTGACTTGATCTGCTCCTAACAACCTTCTAGTGGAACTGGGGGTGAAAAATTCGACAGTCCTTGTGCTGCTGCAAAATTACATTCTGAAGTTTTATGCAAAGTTATTATGAGGCTTCAGCTTCAATAGCCAGGATTTTGCAAATCAAGTGGATGAGCATGTTACACACTCAAAGTCAATATTAGTGCAACTTTCCCTCTTGGGGTTTCACAGACATATTTTGCTACTGCGTTTATGTGGCAGGATAGTAACAGAAAGAGGGAGGATTTTTATTTGATTTAAGACTGACTGGAAGCAACTCACCCAGCTATTTGGATGGAGTGTGTCAAAGGTTACGAGCAACAGAGGAAATTTAGTTTAATTTCAGTGAATCTGGCACGACTACAGTTTTTGATTCGCTGCTTGTTTAGTTGTTGTTTTCTGTTTTTGGAGAAAATCACTTTGAACTTGTCAGATCTGGGTTGCCTGGAATCCCATCTAGCCTTGCAATGAAGTTTGCTTACATCACCCCATTGCAGTGCATCACAACAATCATAGTGTCTTAGCAGCGAGAAATCCTTCATGTGCTGAAGCTCCAAAGCCAGAAAGCTTATTATTGTAGCATTTGGAGAAAATAAACACTTTTTTTTTTCAAGAACAGGAACATTTGTTTTGACATAATTAATTTCTGGTGCTGAAGTAGTAACACAGCAAAACTTTTCTGTTGAACGAGAAGTGTTAAGAGTGGGAGTGTGGCATATTTATTCAGACTTACTGCAAACCAGAGCCATGGCCATCCGAAATAACTTAAACTGACACTTCATTCCTGACCAATTCTGCAAAGAAGAGAAAGAGAGAGTGGAGAAATCATAATGAAACACATTTCTGATGATAAAGACAGAACTAACTCTGCTAGAAGAGAAAGTCCTCCTTACATACACACTCACACACACACAAACAGACATGCATGACTACCTGAAATGACCTTAGATTGTGCCCTTTGTCTGAATTCACGTCAATTTTAAATGCTCCAGAGACACTCTGACCCCCAGTCTGTTCTTGCTGTGTTAGATAATAAGATTTCAATGGAGAGGAGGAACACAAACTCCTCCATACTGACCTCAAGAATGCTGTGAAGGATGTAGCAGGATACATAATGAGAACCCCACTGCACAAAATAGAGGTTCACCTTGACTGATATTTGCTACATGTGTCTAATGACCTGCTGACCAAACAGAGTAGGCACAGAAGTCAAAGGACAGCAGAGTGCATTGAGATGGGATGCATTTTATTCGCACTCTGTCACGTAAACATGTGCACACGCTCAGATGCTTTTCTGATCTTTGAAGGAATGGGAGAAAACTGACGGTGAGGAATGCATGGCATCTGTAGATAAAGCGGCACCTGTCGAGGGGCCACTGTAGGCTACTTTGACGATACGACAATGATGTGTAGAGACAGGAACACTGAGTGATGTGGTAATCACTGATACACATGTGCGCACACATAGCATGTGCATGTAAATGGAAAACTTACCATTACTACATTGGCTAAATGTGCAGAGACCAGGGCGTAGACTCCCCCAGACGAGCCAACCACCGGAGCCGTCATATCCGTGACAGACACGGCCAGAGACCCTGCAGTGATGATAAAGGCCACATGTCAGTGAAAATTTATAAATAAATGATGCCATCATTTTACTTTCTGATAATTCATTGAAGAATGATCTTTTCAGTCAATCTTTGTTAAAACCTTTGTTTAAAAACAAACAAACGCTGGGGTTTTTCTTTCTGTTTTAAAGCTGCCACTGAAATTTGAAGTAATGATCAAAGCCTAGGGGATATTTAAAAGGTGACATTAGACAGGTATCCAAAATAGTGAAATATATAGGATTTCATTCAACCACACCTAAGAAAACTTTCAAGCGATTCAACTCCCTGACTTTCCTTAGGATTAATTCAGTTTAACTCTATTTAACAAATCTATCAATTATATACTTTCTGTTGAAAAAAAAAAGGTACTTTTAATCTCAGCTTTTAAGCAGGCAGTCACAAAAACTACTTTATTACTAGAGGAAAGACAAACTTAACCAAACCACTGACTGTATCACCGGCAACCTCTGGGGTCAGTGTGAAAGCACAAAAAACTGCAATTACCCAAAAGGCCACTTGAGGACGGCTTCAAAAGCAACTCAGTCAGACCCCCACAGACTCCTCTGTAAAAATCCCAAGTTCAAAGCAAAAAGAAACATGTCTGCAGTCTAAATGTTTTGGTCTCTGTAGCCTCTGTTCCTTTACCTTGAGAAAACTATACGAGAGGCTTTTTTTTTTTTAACAATTTTTTTCATATCTATAAATCCTCCCTTTAAAAACTATTTTAAAGTTGCCACTTTGAATCATAGGTATGTGCATGCTGTTGCTTCTTGTGGCGGAGGTGTGGTCCCTGGCTCAGCTGCAAGGGAGGAGCGGTGCAGTGAGCTCAATGGGGCGGTGCTGGGGAGGCAGGTGAGAACACAGCTGGTGGCGTTTGGACTGATGATGGTCTTTTTTCCCCTTTTAGACGAGAGAACTGGTTGTTGGAAAAGCTGAGACCAGCGCTGATCAGACTGTGGGTTGTTGCACAAAGAGCCCTGAATAAACATGACATCTGGGAGCATAAACAGTGTCTGTGCAGAGTGCATTCTACACTTTTTAGCATCTGGTTAGGTATAACAACCTAATGCCAGCAACTGCACTGACCAGCTCAGCAACACCAAAAGGCCTGAAAAGTTGATGATTGCAGAATTGTTTCCTTCTAGAGAGATTGTCAAGGTCTACAATCAAAACACTTTCATGAGTGTAAATAACTGGTACTTATAGCCTCTTTCTACTCAATTTGAGCACTCAAAGCACTTTCTACTGCAAGTCACAAACATTCATACAGTGTTTTAACCTATCTATGACTAAGCGTCTTATCTAACAGTGCACACGCTGAGGGCAGCTCTTGCCCAAGGATGCTTTGACATGGGAACTGGAGGAGCCGGGGATCAATCTACCAACCTTCTGATTGGTAAACAACCACTACCAATGTACTGTAATGACAGAACATATCGCAAACTACTGGTTACACTCAAGAGCAGGAAGATCATATTAGACTTTCTAAAAGAGCCCTGCACAGGTCTGGAAAAAAAAAGTATTTGGACAGATGAAAACTGAGCTGGTGGTGGAAGCGGAACAGCTCATGATCCAAAACATACCAGACATTATTTGTTAAACATGGTGGAGGCAATGTTATGGTTTGTGCATGTATACCTGCCAATAGAAACCAGCTAACTAGTGTTTCTGATGTGACTGCTGATAGAAGCAGGAAGATGGATTCTAATGTGTAGAGGCCAATATCACCTACTCAGCTAAATGCTACAACGCTGATTGAGCTACAGAGCACAAATGGATAATGACCCAAAAGCAAAAGCAATCCACAAGTGTTTCAAGACAAAGAAATAAAATCAAGTCAGTCACCTGATCTCAACCCAAAAGAGCATGGTTTTAAGTTGAAGATAGAAAACTGAAGTTAGAAAGTCCGACAAACAAGCGAGAGTGGCTTCAGTTAAGGCTTGGGATAAGTCCTCAAGGAAGGAAACACAGCATCTGGTGATGTCCATGGGCTCTAGACTTCAGGAAGTCATTGATTATAAAGGAGTTTCATCGAAGTACTTAAAAAATCTTTATATTTGGAATTATGTTAGTTTTGTCCAATTACTCAAAATTACAAACATTATGTCATCTTAGAAATGGACCAAACTGTACATATGCTGCAAACTTTCTATAATATGACAGAATGCTACATGGTACAAGACTTTCTTTATTTTTGTGTCACATATTTCAGTCTTGAGTTTTAATTTATTCAGGAGGAAATACTCTGACAATATGTCTAATTTAAACTGCTTTCACACCAGCTGTGACCATTCGTGTACTGAATATCTATTGTGAATAGCATTTTGGCAGCTTTGCTATTAGCTATTTAATGTGGGTGTATTATATACAGACCTCCGTGAACTGAGGCTTACTCATACCGCAACAGCACACGCTATAATTTAATGTAAGACAAAAGCAATTCAAGCAAATTGGGCAGCAGCAAGGAGCTGCTCTCTTTTGTGCAACTGGTGGCAATTCATTGCATACACAAAAGATCCAATCACGCATAGCAAAGTTTAAACATGAGGACATTCAGAGGGTGAGACACATTTGTTCTCACAGCACTCACTTTACAAGAGATGGAATAAAAGGAAACAAAAAAGGCAGACATGTTTAGCTGGGCTATTCAAATGTCCAAACACTTACAGTATCTGTTATCGTCCCTTTTCCTCTCACTCATTTCCTTTCTTCATTTACACTTTGCTTCTCTTTTCCTTTCCTTCACTTTTTGGCACTGAATGTTTACTGTATTGATGCAAAGTACATAACACACAACTGCCCACACTATGAAAGAGAGCACAAGGAGATGCAGATAAATATTCTCACATTCACTCTATGTTCTTCCACTCTTGTTCTCAAAGTACGAATACGGACACATATTACATATTTCTCCTTTAAGCAATACACAATAAAATGTGCATCATATACTCAAATGCATAGAAAATCTAATGGGGTTATTCTCCACCGTTTCTCTTCACCATCTTGATTTTGATACAGATGCTTTATTAACTTTCTATAGATGAAGATTCGATTTTTTTAATGTCTGGTACTGGTACCAATAAATTCAAATTAAATTTTTAAAATGCAATGGAAACTCTTGAACTGGATATTTTCTATAATTCTGCACCTTTGGCCAATCCCACAATGTTTAAATTAATGTTAAAACCCGGTTTGATCAATGCTCAGTTTTACTTTCTCCTATATTTCTGTTGCTATTGCTATTTCTCCTTGATGTACAGAATTTATTACACCATACTTTATCATTCATACATGCCTTATTCCAAAAATGTTGTAAAATGTGAATAAAAAATAAAAAATAAAATAAAAGGAGCATCTTAGAGAAGCAGATGTTCACCAGTTTGTTGAACAACTTTAGATTGATGCCCCTCAACATTTTGAATATCTCATCATCTACAGTACATAATATCATCAAAAATCTGGAGAAATCTCTGTCCACAATGGATAAGGCCAAACATTGGTATTTGATGGGAAAAGCATGGGGCAATGCATGAAAAACATGAAATATTCTGTCACTGAAATCACTGCATGGACTCAAGAATTACTTCCAGTAATTTCCACAAATGTTATACTATCCACAAATGCAGGTTTAAGCTCTCGTATGCAAAAAAGAAGCCATATGTAACATGATCCAGAAAAGTCACCGTCCTGTTTGGGCTAAAGGTCATTAAAAATGCATTGAAGCAAAGTAGAAACCAACAAAAAAGCTTGCCTCCACCAGTGTGTGAATGTGTGTGTGAATGGGTGGATGACTGGGTGTGTAAAGCGCCTTGGGGTCCCTAGGTGGGACTAGTAAAAGGGCTATACAAATACAGGCCATTTCCCATATCTAATCCTTTACTTTTAAACACTGGCACCCAAACTAACAAACAAAAAAGAACAAATAAAAAAAGAACAATTGAAAAACAAGATAATCAGATTCCTACCCTAACAGATCTCTCTTTCTCTCTCTTTCACGTGTGCGCGCGCGCACACACACACACACACACACACACACACACACACACACACACACACACACACACACACACACACACACACAAAGAGCAGCTCCACCTTCTAGTTCCTGTGTTTTGGAAGTGTGTCTCTGCAGGGTGACCTCCATCTCTGTAATTACCTTGGTTTAATAACATTATTTTAGCAGTGTGCTTCTGTGTGCACATAATCTCACACACACAAACACACACACAGACAAGGACACGGTCTCTCATAGTCATTCAGCAGGCCCCAGGAGGCCTGTAGGTTTTACAGTTGAAAGTGGCAGCTCATTTTTCTTGGCTCTTCTTCCAAACTGCAGCGAAACAGCCAGACACATGAGGAGAAATAATAACGCACATCAGTGCTCATAATGAGAAAAATCAACAGCTTGGCTGCATGTTGAGCCAACTGAATATACCGAGCCTTTACAGTAGTGTTTTATGTGTGTGCCCTTTGTAAGTGACCCCCATGTGCCCATAGTCAAGTCTTTGACTTTGTGTAGCTGCTTTATTGTCTGTGTGTCTGTTTTGTCTCGTCTGAGTCTTAGTTATCATTGTCCACTGCTGCACCTGCCTTATATCCTTTGCTCTGAAAAGCCACTTCTTGTCTGTTTTCCATAAGGGGAGCTATGACATTAAAGTGTCAGAGTGTGTGTGAGCCCTAGAGGGTCAGACACCCTTTTCTGAGTCATTACTTGACCTCTGAACTATGCCTTAACCTCTGTATGTGCCAGCTGAGCCCTTTTCTGTTTGATGCAATATTTCCTCACATAGGTTCAGCCAGTAACACATAGTAACCTAATAGTGTCATTATGCAGCAACAGAGTAGCTGTTTGTCCCCTAATATTGAAGGATTAAGCTAAAATGTTTAAATGGCCTCAAATCAAACAAAACATGTAGGGAATTCAAAGTTTTTTTGTTAATATTCATTATATTTGCCTCCCCAGAACCCAGACCTCAACATTTATGGAAGCAGTGTGTCATCTTGACAGAGATGATCCCATGACAGAACAGAGAAGAAACAAAGATATAGAGCAAAAAATCTGGAGAACTGTTCCTCCAGAGTACATAAATAAACTTGCATGAAAGCTTTTCTAAGAGAGGCCAGACCACGTGGAAGAATTCAATTCAGTTCAGTTCAGTTCAGTGCAAATTACAACAACAGTTGCCTCAAGATGCTTTATTTTGTAACACAATATAACCGAGAAAACAAAGAAAACCTCAACAATCCAACGACCCACTATGAGCAAGCACTAAATAAATAAAGGTGGTCTTACCAAATATTGATTTAAAGCTTGTTAAAATTGTTCACTCTGTTGTTCTGAAGAGAATTGTTCGTAGAGTTGTGATACAAACGAAACCAAAAATAGAAAAACTGAAAACACTTTTGTGTACACATGTATGTCTACATTGAGTTGAATTGAAACAGACTCAGAAACTTTATTGTCATTGTAGCAATGAGAAATTAAACAATGCAAAAGAAGAATAGAAATTAGAATAAAAATAGTCAATTATTCCTTCACTTCAAATGAAAATATCATGAGAGAAAAAATTACTTGCTCAGTGGCTATGGCTATTGTGCCTTTGATTAACTCCTCATAAACCAGTCAATTATTATTCCTAATGAGTTATGCACGAGGCGCTATATTGCAGGCCATAACTCACTAGAGTCTCTTCAGAGTATTATCCGCCTTAAGTCTCAAATGCTGATTCATGTCAATTTTTATTGTACCGTTTTAAAAGTAAATAAATACATAGAAATTGAGGTCCAGAGCTTGATGACCTCATAGATGTTTATGGCCATGTGTCCCTGTGCACAAGTTCAAATTGTGCCCCTCCAATGACCTCGACTGTTTGAAAGACAAAAAACTATCTAAAGCCGGCCTTATATTTGATTTATTACACTGATAAAAGCATCTAGTGTAAAGAATAAAAAGCTCACAGTAATTCTTTTAAAGATCCTTTACACATATGTTTGAAATCATATACAAATACTCCACAAACAGGTTCATTCGTGTTAAAAAAAACTACAGGCACCTCTGAGTAGGATCCACAACAGTGCAAATAAAAGTAAGTAAGTGAGAACAGATAGTAAGGAAACACTTCTGGCAATTTAATGTAAAAGATTAATATAATTTAGGCTAAAAGGGGCAAAAACTAAACATTAAACCTCAGTGAAAACTTCCTTTTTTAAAATTTAATTTACTGTTTACTATTAGAAAGTTTCTGTTAAAGATAATCATAAATCTACAGTCTACACAATACATGTGCTGTATATGTGCCACATATACAAACATCCGGTTCTTGTTAAATATTACAGATTTTGGTTTGAGTCTTTCTGCTGCCCAATTTTACCTGCTGAGCTCAGTCAGACACAAGAAACGCAAACATGGCAGCCGGCACAACCACACTGCAACTCCCCTCTTCCTCTTGGTGGTCGATATCTAATTAACAGACATTTGTGTGTGTGTGTCTGTGTGCATATGTAAGTGTGAGTGATTTATGTGCTCCGTCCTCATTTCACTGTGAGGTTAATGCTACAGGCCGCCGCAGCTGGTATCCCCAGGGGTGTTTGTCAGTGACCCTTGTGCGCGCACGCACAGACACACACTCTCTTACACACAATGGGGGCTCGCAGACGTGTAGAGAGAAATGTTCATGAATATTAAACAAAACCTCAACGGCTGCGATTCATATCACACAATCATTTTTTTTCAGTCTATCAGTAAAAACCCTCATTTCCCGCCACGAGGCATCATGTTTCTAAGTCTCGTCTCAAAAAGTAGCCCAATATTTCCACTCCAGTTGTTTTGCTAAAAATGACACCCCAGGGTACCAAAAAAATGGGGGGGGAAAAAAACAGGAAAACAGCACTGGGGTTGATCACTGTGCTGGAGATCACAGATTCAGTGAAGAAAAACGGTGCTTACGAGCTCACACATACACATGCTTTGTCTCAGCTGAACGGGCCTGAACACTCAAATTGCACCAGTGCTTGAGGTTGATAGGGGAGTAGGAAGGGAGCGGTGACATTTTGTTCAAAGCTGTGTCCGCTTTTGCTTTCTCATTGGTAGTTCCTCTCCTAATTCTCGCCCAGCTCTGCTTCACATCCATTTCTGCATTTCTCATATCCCGGCTCTCCTCTTCAGACTCTGTGTTATTAGCGTTTAAGAATTCATCACGTTTCTCTTTCTTCATCCCCCCGATTTCATTATTACTGTGTGTGTTTCTCTGATTGAGCTTTATTTGAGATGACTCTCTTTGCTCTGCCCTTTACTGAATGAATATGGAGGATGCGGGGGCTTAAATAGGGGCTCTGAGAACCCCCTGCATCCCACCATGTCTGGTAGGAGGACAGAAACAGAAGACCATCTGTCCTGAACATGCCACACACATATGCACAGTTCTCTCCCTGACCAGTATCCACCAACACACGATGAAATCTGATAGGTGATTAAATGCATAAAACAAGCAGATGGAACAACGACGGAGCTGAAAGGGAAAACCCCGCCATGTCTGTTTGTGTTTTCGTCCCTGGGTAGCAGAGAGACAGTGAAGCCACACACCTACCTGCTAACACACCACACACATAGACCAGTCCAATTCTCAGGGCACCGTGGACCATTTCTAGAGGGACGCCCACCAGCAGCTGCATGGCCATGTTCAGGCTCAGGTGTTCAATCCTGTAACATGAAAAATATATAACCCTGCACTTAATACAGTAGCAATATAAAAAGGTCATTGCAGAAATGTGAGTGGCACATGAGCTATTGAGGTCACACTGTGAGGCCTCAAAGTTTACCATTTGTGTTTTCAATGTTTTGAAACAGGATTTTGAAGACCACAACTTTGTCCTCCTTTTTAAATCAAACGAGGACCATGTTTTACAAAATGAACCCTATGTTGCATTAAATAAAACTTAAAACAAGCATTTGAGGAATTTAAAGTCATCAGGGAAGTGTTCTCTCATTAGAAAGTACAGCTTTTATACATTTCTATGGATGCTACATTCACCCTCTATACAGCCTACACTGGTGGCGCCAGTGTCCGGCAGCCTCGCC
>NW_005187635.1:635322-640826 GCF_000239375.1 Pundamilia nyererei | reverse complement strand
TTTTTTTACAGGTAATTTCAGGGTTAACACCGGATTTTCAGGATTATGAAAGCGGTTCACTTCCTAGTGAGGTACATCATGATGGAAACTTGCACTGCCCGTATTCAGGTTATCTTCAGGTTTGATGAACACAATTAAAAAAAATACATTCTTTTGTTTTTTAACTTTGCAACCCTAATTCCAAATAAGTTAAGGCACTACGTAAAATGTAAATCCAGTAAATCCATATTTTATTCACAACAGACCACAGAAAACATGATTAAATGTTTCAAATGAAAAATAACAGCTCTTGAATTTGATGGCAGCAGAACATCTCAGAAAAAGTTGGGACAGGGAGAATAAAAAGGCTGGAAAAGTAAGTAGTAGAGATGGCACGATACAACTTTTTTTATGTTCGATACCAATAACGATATCATAAATTTGGATATCGGCTGATACCAATATGAATCTGATATAGTGTATTTTGTAATTAATACAATTTTTTTTATAAATATCTTGCTGCATTTTGTATAAGTTCACACTCAAGTTTTAAAAAACAAAACACTAAAACTATTCTGTTATACCTGTATGCAAAAAATACACTGCACCCAAAATATTTTCTAGTTCAGCTACACTGATCAATCTAATTTACTTAAACCTACACCATCCTCCCTACTCTGGTATTTTAAAGAGTACTTAGCATAAATATTGAACAACCTAACTAATAGGGTTGCAAACCCTATAGTTTAGTTATGCAAAAAGAAAATAGGGAACCACCCTCCACCCTGTGATGCATAATCGACTTAATGCTAATCCGCGAATCATGAACTAATCGTTCTGTACTCGAGAATCACTTTACTGACTCATGAATCATGATTCACAAGCCCAACTGACTCACTGACTCATCCCCGTTGCTGTTAGCAAACTAATTTTATTAGTAGAAATATATCTAGCTTATAATTAAAATTGTGGAGAAAAACACAACATCCAGTATCTTAACAAAAATATTTCTGCTCTGAGCTGGAAGAAATAAACCCTGAGTAGAAGCTCACATCAAGATAATAGCTCCTTGGTTCACAGTAGCATCGCTCTGCTAACATGCTAACAGCACATTTGAGCTACTCACCCCCTCCCTCCTGTGCTTCTTCCTGGTTGGCAACCAATGTTAAGGCGCATTACCGCCCCCTGGCTTACAGCACAGTGGACATTTAGATGAGAAAATATATATTTGACACATTTAAGGAAAATACTAATAAAATAAAAATAAACAAAATAAATGTTCCCTTTAGAATTTTTTTTGCTCTATAAAATAGTTGTTTTCTTTTAGAATCATTCATCTTAGCAGTAGGATATACATGAAAACAGAAACAAATTAATTTTTAGTGAAAATGTACATTTTTTGCACTCTCTGGTCAAGTGAATCAAATGACTCAAAAAATTCGATTCACTTTGGTGAGTGACTCATTAAAACTCGATTCAGTAAAAAAATCAAATTTACCATCACTAGCTGTGGCTCCAGCAAACAGCACTAGAAATTAATATTAAATCAATTCTAACGACAGCTTATCAAGCTTAAATGTGCTGCTGTTGTTTATCCGCTGGTCTCCTCTTTCTAGCGCAAAGTGGGCGATAAATAAACAAGAAAGACCGGACTTGCGACAGAAAAGCAGATCACCTGATCAATGATCAGTTTCATGATTGAAGTAGCAACAGGGGAGGGAGGGGAAGAGAATGAGAGAAGAGCCAGCTTTGCAGCAAGGACATAATAACTCCAGCTTTGTGTCTTTTTTTCATTGTAGCTGTACCTCAATATGGAACTCCGATGGCCAGTCCAGCTGTGGCTCCATGTATCAGTTGTTAAGCTTAACGTGGAAATACTATGCAAACATTCTGAGATGAACTTACGCACTTGCTTTACTTTTCTGGGATAGTTTTCTCCGAGACGAAATGCCGCGGTTTGGAAGCAGTGCGGCTCCAAATGCTCCACCAGACCGCAGACAGGTCTTGCAGACAACAGCCGCTCTATCACGTGACACATACTGCTCCGATGCGCTGAGCTGGGTTATGCCAAGCAGCGCGTTTTGTGAGGTGATTTTGTGATACTTCGGATCGGATTACATTTTTTATTTCTCTCCCATATCCGATCCAGTAATTTAGGTCAGTATCGGACCGATACGTAATATCGGATTGGTCCATATCTAGTAAGTAGTACCAAAAAGAAACAGCTGAAGGAGCATTTTTCAAGTAATTATGTGAATTGGCAACAGTTAGTAAAATAATTGAGTATAAAAAAAGGATATTAGATAGGCAGCGTTTCTCAGAGGTTACAATGAGCAGAGATTAACCCATCTGCAAAAAACTGGGTCTGGAGCAATTTCAAAATAATGTTCCTCAACTTAAAATTGTTGATACTGAATATTTCATCATCTATATTAAATAACTTCATCAAAAAATGTCATAAAAAAAAATCTGTGTGCAAGGGACATGGGCAAAAATCCATATTGTATTTCTGTCCTGCTGCCTATATCAGACCAGAACGGGACAGCATACCTCTCTCAAAGTTTCAGCAGCTGGTCTCTCGTTTAAACAGGAGGGGATACTAAAGGGTGGCAAACATGGTCCTGTCCCAACTTATTTAAGAGGTGTTGTGTTGCAGATTGCTGTTCTATTTTTCTATTACTATAATCGCGTTGGTCATGAATGCACAATTTTGCTTGGCTTTGACTGTTACCTCAGAGCCCAGACTCAGTCTCTCAGCTATGATGCTTTGAAAGAAGAGAAAAAGAGTCTTTGGTCAACTAGAAAGGGTAAAGCCTATTCATCTGCTTGGAAATACTTTTTATTCAAGGGAACCAATGAGGAACAACAAATATAGAAAAAATTCAAACAAATGCACAATGTTTCAGAAGCCACTAAATCTCCGTGACCTCAGTAGTGACCAAAATGATTACAGTGTCAGCCATGATTAAGCAGCTCTATCACAGAGTCGCAGAGACATGCACCCAGCATTTAAATATTTCAAAAACAACAAAAGATAAAAGAGGTGTGCGGCTGCCATAAATGGACCCTAATCTGCTCACAGCTTGTGGTTCAATGTGATGACTGTAAGCAAATGATAGCTTTGCACACAAATACGTACACCCACACACACAAACACAGACACCCTGTGCCCTTCACAGCTAGAGAGTCCTTCCAGCCAAACCTCAGTCAGCAGCTCAGGCACGTTCGGGTGTCACAGCAGAATCCAAAAGGAAAGCAGCTAGCATAATCTGGCCTCTCAGCCTCTCTCTGCGTCTCGGCTTTGATAACTCTCTCTCGCTCTCTTCAATCACTTGGTGTGTTTTTCTGTTTCTAAATTATCCTGACGTCTCTTTTTCAGCGAATGTGTGAGAGTGCTGACAGAAACGAAGAGAAAGACATGGCGATGACTCTTGTAGGAGTCCCGTTTTTTCCCCTGTTTGACAGGTTGACAGAGGGTTCCAGTAAACGCTGCGTTTACAGACAGACTCAAACAAAAATAAACAAAAACTTTCGTAAAACAAATAACCTCTCTCTCTCTGTGTCTGACACACATGCTATTCCTTCAACTCAGGCAAGCCCAGTAATCTAGTTCGCTTGAAACAACGCAGCCACCTCAACTACAACGGCGACATAAAGCATCGCTCAGCGATCAGAAAGACAATGGGGATATTGATTGGCTGGGAGAAGCCTGTTCAGAGAACAACTCCCCTCCAGATAAGAGCAGCTATATATTTCTATACCACTAATGAGGCTGTGAGGAACAGGCTGCACTGTCAGGCAGATCCGTGGATACCCATGAGAAGCCCTATTGTGTCAAGATAACCGTGGCCTTTCAGGGCACTCAACAAAAGCACTGTTGAATCTTACTGTCTTTATCGCTGCTTCACCAAACTACAGAAAACCTTATTGTTAGTTCACGTTAATGGAACAACTTTAGCGCTGAACTGAGTGCAATCTCTTGCCAGTTTTCCACAAATTATTACACTATCATCAGGTGCTCAGGCTCCTCTGATTATTATTGTAGGTTACATCTTCCCACATTAGACTGAGAAACACAACCGGGCAGAAACTTGTCCTGGTTTAATCTCAAAAAGCACTAATCTTTCTGAAGGCTTCACACTTGCTACAGACATCCTTCGTGTGCTTGTGATGGAAAGTGAGAACGAGGGGAGAGAGAGCAGAGCAGGCTCTGTCTGTCTGAGAGGCTGCTCTGCTGAGGGATGTTTTGGGGCCAATATTTACATTTTGTTTTAGTGTTGGGAACTGGAGGGATCAGTGGTACTGAGCTGTTGACAGGATTACATGGTTTGTAGATGTGTGTGAGACTCTCGCTCTCGGTTTCTGTGTGTGTGTGTGTGTGTGTGTGAGTGTGTGTGTGTATGAGAGACACAGGGAAACAAGAAGAGAAAGCGAGCAAAATTCAAATATGGAAATATTGGTATCAGTCAGTTGCAAAGCTTTGTCAGTGCCACTTTTAATGTGAGCGCCGAGTATTATCTTGCAATACACATCAAAGTTCGTCTGCACCATTGGATAAATGAATCAGAAAACCAGCCTTGACTTTTGTTAAAGGGCACTCCATTTCTGTGTCTGTGCTCTCTGTCAGTGTTACATCAATTACAGCTAAATAAAGAAAGACAAGACTTGTGCACTTTACACTCGATGATGCATGAGTCTATCTGAAGTGACATGAATTGGGTTACTTTGTCTCTAAAATCTATAAAAACTGAATGTATTTCAACATTATTTAAAGATCCAGAGTGAATCAGTGATTAAAGGTTTATATTCTCTGAATAAATAAGAATATTGATTTTCAGTCTGTAGGCGTTAGAATATCTTTGACAAAACACGATCCATACAAGCTGAAGAAGTTCTGCTGCAGTGTGATATAAATGATCATTCTCTGCATCAAAAAGACCAGCATCATGGATTTCACACAGCTGTGTGGTAGCTACTTGTTCAGCTATTAGCGATTCAATTATGTGGACTATCATCAAGTGCGACCTGGGCTACTGCTGCTGAAAGCAAACAGCACAAATCAGCAGCTTGATTGCAAATATGCAATATATCTGTTTAGGTGAGAGCAGCCAGCTACAGATGATGGAACATTTAAGGATTAAATTATGCAATCATAGTAATGTTTTTAAAATATGTTTGTTTTTTCTTTGTGATTAATCAATAAACTGTTCGTGCAAAAACTCACACATTCATAGGTCTCCGCTATGAAAAGCAGCTGGTCCATGTTTTCTCCATTATAGCCGAAGTCCTAAAAGCAAATCTTGTCACCCAGCAGCTATCTTGAATCTATATTAACTTTTAATCAGGATTCTTTGAGCTCTTTCTCTTCTGACAACGCATAACAGGGTTCCTGCGTACATCACATGACCGCGTGAAGCTGAATATCGTGATCATCTTTCAAACTTTTTTAAGGGCACTGTGCTGAATTCATGTCACTTTGTGTGATTATACATATGTCTGTGAAGGTTCTCAGTCATCCAGGTCAT
>NW_005187635.1:619564-634667 GCF_000239375.1 Pundamilia nyererei | reverse complement strand
GGGGGGATACTCCCACTGGGTTTAAACCTGGGACTCTCCACCATTTGACTCTTAGAACTGAAGAAGCTTCTCGGATGAGAGGTGAAACGTCTTCAAGCAACTTAAAGAAGTCCAGACGCTTTTCTTTCCAAGTGATTATACATAGTTTCCTCAGTCAGACTGTTTAAATCCCAACCGTCCCTTTTCCCGCCAGCCACTTTCCTTGAGAACCGTAATCATTTCAGTGAGTTCCTCTGTGATTGGGGTGTGTTAAACATCACTCCATCCTTTCCAGTTTATCTTCTCACCGTGCACGAGCCCTTCCCTCGCACTGAACCAGGTTCTCTTAAGTAAATTACCATTTTATTAGTTCTCTTTATCGCCTGAAACTACATTTAGCCAGAAGAGTAATTAAACCTGGATGACCTGGCCGGAACTGAACAGATAATAATATAGTCAGAGAGGAGAGGAGCGGAGGAGGGAAGGAGGAGACTGAAGAAATGTAGAGGTGGTTTTATTAAATCTGTCAAGTTGATATTTGGTGTTTTCTCTTTTTTTGTGAAGAGTACCTGTAAAGATAACTGTTTTCTATGGTCAAATATGAGCACACATAACACACGTTACAATAATCCAACTACAAACAGTTGTTAGAGGACCTGTTTCTTTCAGTCAACATTATTGGCTGCATCCGTCGACTACGTTTCTCATCTCTTACTTCTTTGTCCTGCTCGGTGTGTTTGAACGAAAAATCACTGCTGTATATTTCTGTTGATGAATCTGTTGCATAACTTGTGCTGATTCACTTCAGCACCTCACATGCCTTAGGTAACACGACCCCAAGGCATCACAGTTATGCGGCACTTCAAATTAGTGTTCATCAATATGTCATATCCACCTAAAATGCTACAAGCGTACCTCCTTGATCTAAAGGCTGACATGAACACACTGTAGCAGATAACTTCATCTAAAATATGTCACCAAGTTGTTTCCAAGATCAGAAAATCTGAATGGTGGCAAAGTTATGAAAAGCAATAGATTTAAACTCACCCAGTGTGCATGAAAATGTAGCTGAGATACCTCCAGGCCTGGGCTCGTAGCTGAGGATGGTAAGGTAGGGGACTTTTTAGGAAGGATGGACTGGAAACTTGCAGGACCAAGCGGTCCATCTGGCACCCATAGTACATGAACACAGCTACCTGGGAGAGCAGAGAACAAACAATAAGTGACTTGCTGTAGTATTTATGATAAGAATAACAAATACACAAATCCATTCATAGATTATTATAGAAACAATGCAAATAAATTACTTCAGTAATTTCACAGGAGTTGAGCAAAAGCTTCTGATTTAATATTGTTTCAATCAAATTAACCTGGAAAAATCAGTGGTGGCATCAACATCAAATACTATTGTTTTTTTGCTTTGTTTTGGTTTTTTTAGGGGATTTTGGGGGGCGGAGCCATCCCTTTCTCACAAAGCTTTGGATGTTTTGCATTTTGTGTTTTGTTGTTTTTTTTCTAAAAACATACAAAAAACAGGAAACCAAGAAGGCGGCAAACACTTTTTCACACCACTGTATGTTTATCCTATTATTAAATGTTTTATATACACCTTATATGGGCAAACTATTATATCACCACCACCACTGACACAAGCCGGATGGA
Source organism: Pundamilia nyererei (assembly GCF_000239375.1). NCBI lineage: Eukaryota > Metazoa > Chordata > Actinopteri > Cichliformes > Cichlidae > Pundamilia > Pundamilia nyererei. The sequence goes on along the minus strand of NW_005187635.1, from coordinate 633,026 downwards.
TCCATGCTTTTATGTTCTTTATGCCAAATTCTGACCCCACCATCCCAATATCACAGCAGAAAAAGAGACTTCTCAAATAGGTAACATGTTATTCAGTCTTCTGTTGTACAGTTTTGGTGAGTCTCTTTTTCTCAGCTGACATCAGTAAAAAAATACATATATATGTGAAGAAATAATAATTTAAACGAATTTATCCTCTCCCAGTTACATCTCCCATCCATCGTCCATCCTCCCACCCACTACCCCCCATGCGTGTGCAGTGATTTTTCTCCCTTTGTTTGGTAGAAGGGGCAAAAAGGGTTCTTTTGACACTAAAAGTTGCAAACCACTCAGCAAGAAAGATGAAACCTGGACACATTTGGGTGTCCCAACAGAACAATGATTGCAAACACACAAAAACGGAATAGTTTAGGAATAGATAAAGCAGGCTAACATTAAACTTCTGGAATGATCTTCCCAAAACCCAAACAGATTTAAATATAGAAGAGTGTCCAAATACCCGACGAAAATCATGCCAAGAGCTTGCTGATGGCTAGTTCAGGGACATCTTGCTGAGGGACAAATATTAGTGGCTGTGTTTGTATTTATTTGCACCTTTATTTATAATTTTAACCCTGTGTGAATTAGAGAAAATCCATATTAAATTCAAACTTGTGCAGTCAATTAAAGATTACATTATACTATAGAATATGTCGTACAGTCATTCCACCTGGAAAAAGAACAGCTCAGAAATCAATAGCTCAAAATTACTACAACGATCACGTCCATGATGAGTGTAAGTAAACGCCTGACCACAACTGTATAACAGGCACACTGACATCATACTAGAGGTGCACAAGAAGGCACCGTTGAAAAGCATCATGGTCAATTCATATTAAAATGTACTATTACTAAAAGATTCATCACATTTTATGTTCCATCAACTTACCTCTGCGATGGTGATAGCCAGGATGAACCAGGGAGGGGGACAGTAGGTATAGCTGTCAAAGTACCACTTGCGGTCGACCTCACGGGGTAGCGTCTCATAGGCAACGTGGCGGACCAACCGCTGGGACAGTCCTAAGCCTGCCTCGTCTCTGAGACTGCAGCCTTTTAGCTGCCTGCTGCCCTGAAGAATCGCCCTCCGGAAACTGTTGGAGCGCTTGTTGCTCATCTATTGAAACAAACATAAAAAGAGGAAGAAGAAATATTAAGAATGGAAGAAAACTGAAGAGGAGATGGAGGTAAGTACAAATAGTTTAATATAACAGTCTAACTATAACCATCATTATTAAAACTCACTATCAGAGAGTTTTTTCAATTGCTGTATCTGTGAGAGCAGGTACCGCCAATATGGTCATCACAAGTACACAGCTCAGAAACCCACCCGCTGATCAAATCTTCTGTTTACAAGGGGCAGCCAATCGAAATAAAGTTGCTTCAAAGGCAATGACAAGGGAGATAAAACGGCTTGTTTCATGCAGTCGATGAACTGAGGGACTGCACCAAGGCCCAGGATAAAAAAAAAAGGATTATATTGAACCGTGAATCATTCAAAACTACCCAGGCTGAGAGTCTAAGGACAAAAAAATGAAGCAGGAATGTGTATGATTTGGTGCTGTTGGCTGAACAAAGGCATTTTTCACACTTTTGTGATATCCAATAGGTCAAACGATTGACTGACTAAGAAAATAATCTGCAGTGAACTGATAATGAACACTGCCAGCCACCCTACATTAAACAGTACAGACACGTACAGGCATTAAAAGCTAACACATCTTTTGCTGAACAAACCCGTCCACGGAAAAAAGGTGCAAAATCCACAAGAAATGAGGGTTTCCAGGCTTTATCGCATTTGTAAATGTTTCGCCATTTTCAGCAGCCTTTGTTTGAGCGTAACAGTACATTAAGAAGGTCAGAAAAGTGAGAATAATAATAGGAATGTGTTTTAGCTATCTGCCACTTAATTATCTTTACATTTTCCACAAATAACCAGACGAAAAAAATGTTTGCACAAATCTTAAGAGTAACTGAGTAAGGCTTTTTGTTTTGCATAGATGGCAAAAGAAATTCTAGTTTATCCTTTCCAGCTCTCTGCCTAAATCACAGCCGTCTCTATGCCGTTTATTGCACTTGCTGTGTGTTTTATAAGATTCTTGTCCCACATCTCCATCCTTCTCTCACTCTGGCTATCGGTCCCAGTCTTTCCCTTCTCCCCCAATCTGTTTCCAGCTCCGCTCTGTTTATGTGACACTCCATAACTCAATTTTACGGCTATGTCTGTGTCTCTAGAACTGCAGGAAGCCCAGATGTGTCAGTTAGCAGATGCTACTTTAAGGTAATAAGGATGAGTGTTAATGTTTTCAGCAAGGGCAGAGATTGGGGAAAAAAACATAAATGTGTTGTGGCAGCGGAGCTGTTGGCAATAGAGGTAGATGTGGACGGTAATACTGGATCTTCAAAAGCTACAACTTTAAATTGGCTTCAAAATTGCGATGTGTAAGAAAGCTTCAATTGATGTTTATTCAAGTACGAGCACTGGCTTATCAGAAGGAACATTTTAGTTTAAAGCCAGCAGGCTTATCTTCTTGTTTACATCTTGAAAGCAAAGACATTTATCACAGCGAAGCTCAGTTTAACAGAAACTGCACGAGAAATAAAGATAAGAAGGAATACACGAAATCAGAAAAACAATAAAATCTCTGAACAGTTGTCTGATAGTTCTTCTGACGCTTTTTAATGAGACTTTTAGAGTCTTAGGACTCATTGTTTGGAGACAAACTTCAAAAAAGCCAATTATTTCAGCCTTTATATCAGTCACAGAGAACTGTGGGAAAATGATTACAGGTTACCATGGCCACTTCGAGACCGCACACCGAAGCAAGCGCTCTCACAGACATCCCCCCCAGGCAGCCATGCCCCATAAAGACAGTCAATTCTTCGTGTGAAGCAACTGTGATTCCTCTCGTCTTTGCGAGGCACAAAAGAAAGAATAATGTTCTGTCTGTTTTCTCGCTGCCAAGAGGAGAAGGGAGAGGGGCAGAAGAGGTGAGAGGCACTGATGAGCGTTCGGCTAGGAAGAGACAATTTCTCTGTTTGATCAGTGGAAAATACAATCAGAGAAAAGAGACGGAAGAAGAGGCAGAGGAAGAAACAAGTACAACAAGAAGGGGATAGAGAAGGATAAATAGGTGGAGGATCAGAAGAAATATGATGAAGGCTGAAAAGAGACTATAGAAGTGTGTTAGTATGCGGTTTATGCCTTAATGCCTCCGTTAGCTCCACCAGGTCAGCCCTGAGTTTCATCTGTTTTGTTGGATTACCCTCAGTTTTTTGGCAGAGCGCACAATGTTGGCATCAACAGAGCGGCTTTTAAAAAAGCACAGGCAAAGACACACACGCACACAAGGTGGTCACACTAAAAAAAAGTTCAACCAGGCTTAACATTTACCGCAACACACAAAACAACGTCATCCGTCCACATTCCCGGTGGACTGCTTTCCAAGCCAAATGAAACAATTAAAACAACTTCCACTGTCATAGCAGAAAATCCTTTCTCATATGCCACTGTGTGTTTTGGCATTTCCACAGTGTGTCTTGGATTGCGTTTCACTGTCTCCACGTGTTTTCCTGCCTGAATGTCGACGATTGTGTCGAATCACAAAAACAAAAAGATGTTGGGAGATCTTACACCAGCATAAACAAACGTCCACATAAAAGAAGAAAAAAAAAACTAACATAAAGCTCAAGCTCTCTCAGGTATACATAACACAAAACAGGACATGCGAGCATGCATCATAAGTTATGAGCATTACCTGAATTTATTCCACTCGGGCGAGAAACTGAGTGGTTAAAAGTGTAGATATTTTGTAAAGTATAAACACATTACGTAGCTATTTTCTGCCCAGGAAAGCTGTAAAAAAAAAAAAAAAGCAACACATCAGGGTGATGTATGAGAGAGAGTTAAATACAAGGAGAAAAATGTAAAGGAGAATGTAATAAGCATACAAAATAAGAAAGAAATAAAGAGCTGGAACCTGCTGGTTTATTCAATGCAAGAAAGGCAGGTGGAAAGGTAAAGAGTTAGAGAGGATGAAGAAAGCGAGCGAGCAGTGATATGAAAGCTAACTGTGATGGAGCAGTGAGCAGGCAATTACTGACAATCACGCTGATGGAAGAGCTGTGGTGCAAGGGAGAGATGGCGCAACAAATAAAACCCTCACAGTTTGTCTCTGTCTGTCCTTTCCTTTGCCTCCTTTTCTGCTATTCCTCCCTACTCCTCTACTCCGCTCTTTCTTTGCTGCAGTCCTTCTTTCTCTGCCTCAAGCTCCCAGTTTGTAGTTGGTACTTTTGAGCATCGTGCCTGCGTGTTTACATACCACGCATTTCTTCAGATAGTCATAAAATGTTTCACAAGCCTTTTCACAGAGCTGTGGGTTCACATGTGAAGGATCCCACCAACAACATTTTTACTGTTGACCAATCGAAACAGTTCAATGTTAGTGTTAAGGTCCTCGAAATTCAACTTACTATAAAAAAACCTTACTATGTTTTTTTTACAAAGCTCAGGAAATGTCTAAAGATGGTCAACCTTTGTAATCCACCAGTGCAAAGCAGTGAGTAACTGGAAGATGATGATAAATGCTTTACAAATCTGAAATTTTAGCACCTATTTACTCAAACATGCACACCTTATTACCATAACCATGAGTCACTCCTTTCTCTCTTATGTGTTTAGCTGCTGTTGGTGCTGCCTCTGTGAATGTATAAACTATACTTCACTATATTGTACACAAAGATCCACACGCACGCAGACCTCCATTCCTTTCTGTCCCACTTCCAGTTGCACACCATGACCCACAGGCTCTCACGTGACATGAATGCACCAAATAGAAAATGTCCTTTTGACATTTTTCCAAGCTTCCTACAGGCTTCATTCCTCACCCACTGTATCACACAATAAACAGCCCCGAAGAACAAGAGAGACAGGGAGAGATGGACTCTCTTACAGTCAGAGACAACAATGAATTCCCTACAGTCTGTACAGAGATGTACACCCCCACCGCATCCCTTAGCCACCCAGTAGTTATTGTGTACCACATAAGACCACTTCACAGTATCCTGGGTCAGCAGTTGAGTCTCCCACGAGGTATAGCAGCAAGAAAAAAGAAAAGAAAAGGTTATGAAGAAGCTAGCAAGGCTGAAGAGACTTGAGTGAGACCTTGGACAATCAGCGGCGGGCTGTGGTTTGAAGGTGAAACTGTAAGTGGGGCAAGGTGAGCCTTAGGAGGGGTAATTCTCACCAGACAGGGAGTTATTTCCTATTAGGAGCAATCTTGTGTAGCTGAGGTGATTTTGGAATATGGTGGATGTAAAGCTGAAAAAGTTCCAGATGTGGCAAAAAAAAAAAACTGTTCCACAAGTCACAAATAAATCTCAGTTTCTGCAATTAAGGAGACAATTAACAAGTCTTGGCCGTACTTCAAACAGTTTTGGCCTCGTACAGAGTACTATGAACAATTTTTAATCAGTCTTTTTAATGTCTCTAGTGTTTAGAGTTGTACTCTACTGCTTGCAACGTATGTTTTGCTTTGGCGTATTAGATATTCTTTAGCCTTGGGGTTTGTCGAAGCTTTAATGTAATCACAATTAAGTGAAAAGGTGTGACGTCCACGTGAAGTCATAAGTATTGAGTCTTTGACACTCACCAGACACTTTATTAAGTATAGTCGTTCAGCTGATCAAAAAGCAAATATCCAATCAATCAATCACATGGCAGTAACTCAAGTAGACATGTCGACGCATATTGGTGCTAGGCACAGTATTTCAGAAACTGCTGATGTAGTGGGATTTTCTCACATAACCATCTTTATGGATAATACAGAGTTACAGAAAGTTAAATCATCTCACCAGGTTGACAAAGTCCTGATAACAGATCTTTCCATCAGCATTGCCATCAGCAAGGGCCAACAGGACTTCCAGTTTGTGGGGGTCGAGCTCAGAGCCATGGGTGGCCAGCAGGTCCCTGAACCGCTCTGTACTGATGAAGCCTGAGTTTTCGGGGTCATACTGCAAACAAAAACATATGGAAATGCAAAAGATTATTATTGATTCATTATTTGATTGATTATGTGATGATTACCTGTTTAAAAGTATTATTTAAATAGAACAGACAGAAAAATACTAGACAAACGAAACATGGTGTCTTTATGGGCACAACACTTGCAGTATATCAAACAAATAAAATAAAATAAACGTTTTAAAAAGTCTAGAGTAGTCAGTTTCACCTCGTGCACAGTTTTCTGCAAAGCCAAATATCAATACCCTAAAAACCATCAGCAGCGGTTTAGTCATGGTTTGAAGATCTTGCATAAAAGAGCTCTAATTGCTCTAAAAGGCCCAACTGTGGAGATGCAGTAACTTATAACAGCTTTGAATTTCACTTTGAAATGACACCCTGCACCGCATTTAGCCACAGGCTGCTTTTTGCTCATGAGAGGAAGCATTCAGACATATCTGAAAAATAACATACCCAAGATTTTCTGACAAATCCAAATATGTCAAAAGACCTTCAGAGCAGTGATTACTAAAGCACTTAAATGGTAAAAGAGCTTTGCTTTTTTCCTCCACTCTTTTCTTTCCTTTGTGCCGTGTGGCTTCAAATCTTAAGTGCCAATTTATAGTGAAGTTGCCACTCAGCCTATGCATATATACATGCACGCACACAGACATTTAGGGGGCCAGAGGAAGGACCTCTTACAGAGGCTTTCTGATTGCAGAGAAGTGAGCAGTGTTTCTGGAATAATTCTGAGTGAAATGTGAAAAATCGAGCTGCTCATGACGCCCTAAAACAAGAAAAACAGAAAAAAGGTACAGCCATATGCGACAATATCTGTCTGGCCTCAAATTACACTAGAAAGGACTTGAATGTGTTATTTGGATGTTGGGTTGATTGTGGATTCAGACAGAAGACAGCTGCTGCCACTCTGCTTGCCTCTGTGCATGTGAGTGTGTATGCACATGTAACTCTGTCTTTCTCTATCTGTATATTTGCAAATGTGCACATCCATGCATAAAGATGTGGCATTCAGACAATATTAGCCGCCTGCCAGACTTCAACACCCCTGAACCAGATATAGTTACAGCACGCATGCATGCGTGCTGTAACTGCAAACGTGTGGTTGCCATATGACAGCGCTAGCAGAAGCTGAGCACAGCCAGTCTGGCAGCAGGTGGTCTATGGTTGACCAAGGGACAACAGACAGAAGAGGTTCTAGCTCTCTCTAACATTGTGTGTCTTTATTTTTACATGTTATCTAACAGCGATGATGCAGTTTTCATTTAACGCAAGCCCATTTGTACATTTTCAAGCCAGTGTTATCTCTGAAATTTGCATCTAGCCTGAAACTTGTTTATATGCAGTTCGTCTGGCAGCAGACAATTAAATGCAGCTCGTTCCAGCAGGCAGTCATGTGTAGCAAGCATGCCGGTGCTACAAAGTATAGTAAGTAAAGTGTATGCTATGGACTGACTCATCAGACAATGACAGATGTTTTTAACATATGCAGTCGTGTGAAAAAACTAAGTTTACCTTCACTTGCAAAGGAATAAAGAGGTTAAGAAGCAGCAAGTGCTGATGACCAAATACACTTAATAATAACACTTAGATAATCAGCAAGTGTGAGTTTATTAGTCTGGAGCACTCAAGCGTATGTTAACACAATGCCACAATCTTCACAGGTTAGAGGTCCTAGCAAAGTGACCTCTAAGTCAGATGTTCAGAGAACATGCAAAAAATCACTGTGACCATGAATTCCTCTGTATATCAAAGCATTCAGAATCAAATGTGAAATTGCAATGAGCTGAAGCACACCAGCAAACTACAACAGAGGGACGGGAAAAGAAAATGTAACTGGACTTGGTCCAGATCTCAGCCCGATCAAAATGCTGTGGCAAGACCTGCGGAGAGCTGTGCATAAACAAATGGCTGAAAACTTCAATGAACTTAAGGAACAATGTAAAGACGAGTGGGACAATTTTAATCTATCACAACGTGAGGAAGTAATAAAGTCATAAAAAAAATGATGACCTGTGAAAATGTTTTTTCCACTTGACAGTAAACAGAAGAAATGACTGACAGCAGATAGTAAGTGAGACCTTTAGAGTATAGAAAGCATGATGAGAGGCTCACACGATTAATGCATGGAGTTCTCAAATGTTGAAAAGCAGTACAGTTGCAACAAAGCTGTACATTTGCAGAAGAGGAAGTCTTCTGTCTGTATTTTTTAAATAAGCCATAGGTTTTCCCACTTCACTATATAATCGCTGACAATCTGATCCCCTGAGAATCAGCTGTTTTCGTTTTGTTTTTATACAACAACTGATTCATTGAAACCATGCAAAATGAGTATTTTCTGATGCACAGACCCTCGAAGTACATCAGGTGGTGCATTTGAATTTGTCTTCATTTTCCCAGCCTTTTTGAGCCCTCTTACGTAAAGGAGATAGCTACATGAATTTTCAGGTGTGAAAAATGCATTTAAACTCTGATTTTTTTTAAATGGCACAAATGTTCATAGTAGGAAAGTACAATTTTGCATAGCTTCATTAAATATGTTCTGAGGGGATCAGATGGAAACCTTATTTTAGATTTGACTGATTTTACTTGGAATGGTACGGAAGAGGATTAGGGCCACTGGAAAAAAAAAAGTGGGCACATCTTTTTTTTCCAGTGGCCCTAATCCTCTTCCGTAGAACGGCCTTACTACTATTCAATATTATATTCAATATCACATGAGTAATATTACTTTTGATGATGTGACTACTTACTTTCACATACATATCTGTAAGCAATGTTTGGAAAATGTGACAGCAATCTGAGAAAAACCATAGTTTAATGCTAACAGATGTAGCACTGAGAAAAGACAAAATAGGACCACAAGAGTAACCTCACCAGAAGGGAGCCAAGTGCTCTTCGTGCCTAATGACCTCAAGCATACAGTGCTGTGAATAAGCATTTGCCCCCTTCCTGTTTTATTATTTTGTTGTGTATTCGTCACACTTACATATTTCAGATGATCAAAATTTTTTAATATTAGACAAAAACAACCTGAGTCGATACAAAATGCAATTATTTAATAATTAAGGGAGAAACAACTATCCAGACCTAGCAGGCCCTGTGTGAAAAAGTAATTGCCCCCTAGACCTAATAACTACTTGTGCCACTCTTGGCAGCAAGAACTGCAATTAAGCATTTTCAGTGACTGGCAGTGTGTCTTTCACATCGCTGTGGAAGAATTTTGGCCCACTCTTCTTCGCAGAATTGTTTTAATTTAGCCACACTGAAGGGTTTTCAAGCATGAACAGCCCATCCATTTTTGCATTTTTCAATATTAGACAAACAGTCACCCCTGAATATGCTCAAACTTTCACTTCTGAGTGCAACATGCTCTCTTTACTTTATGCACCACCAAAAAATCTCACTTAATGCGTAAAATGTAAACTCTCCTCTACAGAAGTAAGAACAAACCTTCTTTTGCAGATCAGTGAGCTCCCGTTGAAGACATTTTGTCATGATGAAGTAACGTCAGCCAAAGCCAGTCTCACCACTCTGAGCCAGGCAATATGTTCAGTGTGTGTGTGTGTGTGTGTGTGTGTGTGTGTCTGTCTGAGAGAGAGAGACCCTGTCATATTGTTTGTCCCAGACTGTGCAGGGTTATTTCAAACCAGGACTAAAGGATTACAGTCCAATCCAAGACCCCCGCCACACACACCGCCCCAATATTATCCCACACCCACCCTACTTACGAACTCCCCCCCCCCCGCCCCCATCAACCTCCTATCACCCCCCTCCATCTATCCCCTTCACACAACACCCTCTTTACCCTACATCCATGCACCTCTCCTTCACTTATCCCCTTTACTTTCTCACTGTAAAGTAAAATACAAGAACTCCCTCAGAAGAAAAATAAATAGTTCAATAAATGTGCCTGTTATCTCTTCCCATGTCACTCACAGATGCAGACAGCCATGCATTATTTTCCTCACACACACAAACATCTTCCTCGCTCCACCCTGCAACACCACAGGCTTCATAGCTGAGTGAGCACCCTCTGAAGTCAATGGGCAGACTGCTGGGGTGGAGCTGCAGAGGGACACACACTCAACAATGGACCACTGATGGCAATTTCATGCAAGGTTTAGCCAGTTCCTTCACTCCAATTAGTGATCGTTTCTTTCGATGCAGGTCCACGCAGAGAAGGACATTATATCGCACAAAAAACATTTTTGACCAAGACTCTTGGCACAAGCTAAAACTGGCACATTTAAGCAAGTTTAGTTTGTTTGTGTATCATTTAATCAATTTAATTAATTATGAATTAAATGATTAACATTTAATTGCACTTTGCAAAGGAAATGAGTGTGAGCTGCACATAAAGATGTACTAATGCTGTTTTTAAAATTATGCACCGACGTTATTATCATCTGTCTAGCAGTTATGAAATAACTTTGAGTTTTGTTGGATGCATTTTGGCTTGTGTTGTAATAATATTTCCCAGATCTAGAATTTGAATTAGCTTCTATCCCAACACATTTCATTTTCATAATTATGCTATTGTCTCTGCTTCATAAGGCCTGTTTTGCAAGCAGCAAAGGGAGTGTGATGCAAATCTCTCAGATTAAAATAAGCACACACACACATACTCTCAAATCCTGGTACAGACATAATACCATAAAACATTCACAACCAATGAGCCTTTATATTAAGGGCTTCTCAGCAGCCTGTCAGGGGGAAGAGGAGGAAAACAACAGAGGGAGGGGAGTGTGAGGGGTGTTAATGCTGAGGCAGAGGGGTGCATTTTGGACACAATGCAGGGCTTTTTGTCTTCATCCTCATTTTCATAAAGCTGAATATTAAGGAAGCAGAGGGGAGGCAGCGTGTGAGGGTCAGGGACTTTTTTTTAAGGATTTAAGTTTGCATTGAGAGCCTGGAGAAACAACGCAGGCTGTGTAAAATATACTCAAAACAACTCGAGGATGATAAAATCGAACCCTCATTTATTTTAAGTGGCTGAAAAGAATGAAAACACTGAGATCCTCTGCTGTACTCTGGGCCTGGATTCCAAAATATTGATCACAATTTGTGTTGCTGTGTTCAAATATAAGACCAAAAGCCTTGATCTGTCTGACCTTTTAGTTTTTCAGTGACCATTGACACTGACCCCACACTGTTTGAATTGCTGTCTCTGAGTCGTGAGCTACTAATTAGATGGTGTCTGGAACAAGAAGCACAAGCTAAGAAGAAAATTGGACAGATGACGACGTCCAAACGATCATCTTGCTCTACCGCAGCTGGTGGCCACGCTCAAATCCTGCTACACCTGTGATGGGTATTTTCAGCTGCTCACTAATTTCCCAAGGAAATTCCACAGCAGATGGACATGCACGTTTGATTTGGCACAGACTGTTAGATAGGATGCCCTACCTGATGCAGCACGTCCATCTATCTGGGCCTGGGACCGGCACTAGGAGTACACTAGTTTTTGACCTCATGAAGCTGATCTCAAACCAGATATCTTTTACATGTAAGGCTAATGTTTAAACGACTACATCACAGAGCCACTCAATGCCTGCTACACCAACAGTTGTGGTCAGAAGTTTACATACACTCATCCTGGGCATAAATGTCACGGTAATTTTGGGCTTTTAATGATTGCTTTTCTTGGTTAGAAAAACATCTTTAAATCACTTTAAATACAAGAACTGGGTGCACATGTTTGAATCTATTCTGGACTTTCTCGAATCCACTCTGGGTCAAATGCATACAAACAAGCTCAAATATATACATATATCGACTTCCTTAAATCTTCCACAGTGCCTTTTAACTTGTCAAGGTCAAGGCTTACTAGTGATCATGTCTGACTACAACTGGCAGTTCTTCTTTGACAGCAGCACTCACTGGATTAACCAATATCCACAACTATTGGAGAATCCAAGGAACTCAGTGAAAAATACTAGATCTACACAGACTGGGAAGATCTTTTGGAGCTATCTCTAAACAATTTAAGATTTCAACATCACCACTTCAAACAATTGTATGTAAGTTCAAGTTATTCTGATGTATCACCGGTTTGCCAAGGTCTGTAGAAGACCCAAAGTGTTACCCTCAGATGAGAGGAAATTGGTTAGAATATTCAGGAACAACCAAGGAGCCAACAATTGCACAAGCCTGCCATGAACTAGAAACTCCTGGAACACCACCGTCACTCTCCACAGTGAAGACATGAAATCGCCATGGACTGAGAGGGTGCCGACCAAAAAAGAAGCCCCTGCTCCAAAACCCACACCTCCAAGTTCGAGTGAAATTTGTAGCTGCCCACATGGACAAGCCAAATGCCTTTTGGAGAAAAGTTTTATGGTCCGACGAGACAAAGACTGAGCTATTTGAACACCAATGCGAGAAGCTTGTTGATTGTTACCAAAATTGACTGATTTCGGTGCAGATTGATAGTAGAGATTAAACCAAATATTAGTGGGGGATATATGCATATATTTGGGTCTGTATGTATCCCAATTTAAACCCAAAATACATTAAAACTTATTTTTAGTTCAAAGAATGCCTTAAATGCCCAAAACTACCATGACATTCATGCCCATAATGAGTGTATGCATATGTCTTACCACAACTGTACATCAGTAAACAGTTAATAAGCTGTCAAGCCGTTAAGAACTGATGTGTTGAATGCTGAAATGGGATAATTGCACACAGTGGGAACACTTTTTATTCTGTGTCTGACAAAACCTTTTTAATTGTTTAGGAAGAAAATGAGATCTGTTGTTCCACTGCTGACAGTAAACTTATGTATGATTTATGCAACATCAGCGGAAAACAGACTGCCAAAATTTTTGATAACCTCATCTACATTTTAGACAGGATGTACCCTGGAGGCTCTGCAGGAAGAAGTTCATACTATAGCATGTAATCACAAAATGTAGGCTGTGAGTCATTCTGACAGTCACTCTTTTCTCACTGCCTACATCAGAAATGTGGTGAAACAAACTAACAGGACAGGAAATTGAAGCTGCATCACCACAGAGCTAATTTCACACTGGAAAATAATTCATTCAGTCATACGGGTTGGTGCAGTAACAAGCGTGACATGTGTGACCTGTCTCACTGGGATGGAATGACACGCACGAGCCATTTTTCCCATTGATAATGTCACTCTATCCCATGTAAAGAATTGTTAAGTACCTGGATTACCTGAAAGCTGCAAAGGTTTGCACATGGACAAGGACGTGAGGAAATAAACAAACATGACTGCTGCCCGTGGAGTCAGTAAAGATTCCCAGTGTCACACATTTTAAGAATAACATCCTCCTGGTGGTGTAGGTACGACTATGGCTAAGTAGCAAAGCACCGCGCTGTGGCAGCACATCCAGGTTGAGAATGCAATTACATGTGTTTGAGTGTGTGCAACCA
>NW_005187635.1:618939-619544 GCF_000239375.1 Pundamilia nyererei | reverse complement strand
ACACTGCAGGTGGTTTTAAGGAGGGATTGCTAAAAATAGACACTATCTTTAGGATGCAGTAGACTTACTTTTGGTAGTGTTATTTGATATTAAGAAGAATTAGAGAGCAGAATGCATGTAAATACAGTCAACATACAACTTTGGCTCTGCAGATGTATGCTCAGCTCAATTATTTTTTACCTAAATATTGTTATTTGGGGTATTAAGGAAAAATATATATTACATCTACATACAGTGTATCATTTATTACTTCCTTCCAGTTAAATACATGGCGTGGCATAATCCATCAGCAAGCAGCCTGTTCAGCAATATAATTACCTACAGTCATACCACACAGTCAGACAGTGTTCAGTTGTTGCTATTTTAAGGATTGTGCAGTACAAAAAAAAGCAGCTTCTGCCTGCTCGAGTTGCTGACCCACAGACAAAACAAGATTTTTGGTTATCCAGCCACTGGCATCTTGTATTTTCTACAGTAAATCAAACATGTCATTACAACTCACAGCAATGAGGCTACTGTGTCCTGTTAAATTCTTTCAGAGAACAAGTTGCTTTGCTGTAAAACACTTGGAGATGTTGAGGTTCTCCCAGATATATATATATATA
>NW_005187635.1:612368-618836 GCF_000239375.1 Pundamilia nyererei | reverse complement strand
ATAGTGTTACAGTATTTTTTATATGTAATACATCATGAAGGATGGAGCATGAAGGCAGAGCAGCTAATTGACTGTGGCTGACATTACAGAAGGCAATTTAACGAGCTGGCAGATTCTCTTTCCTAATGACTTTTGTAAAAACAGCATCTGAACTTCAACCTGCTGGTGTTAGAAACTCTGAGACACCCTGTTAAAGATTCTAAATCTGTCTCAGTAAGACTACATGACATGTTTGATCACTGAGTATGAGGACAACACTGTAATTAATTAAAAATTATGTGTGCATGGAGTCTAGAGGGAATCAGAATCAGCAATTAGCATATGAAAAATAAAAAAATCAAGCAACTTTTCTCAGGAAATCAGAGCTTGTTCAAAACATCCAGTTCCTTAACAGCTCATCCATTTCGTGGCCCTGATGTAGCTGGAGCTTATCCCAGCTGTCATGAGTAAAAGGCAGGGTACATCTTGGACAGGATGCCAGTCTATTGCAGGGCCAGCACAGAGAGTCAGACAACCATTCACATCCAAGTTCACACTGACACTAACTTCATATCACTAATAAAACTAACTTGCATGTCTTTGGACTGTGGGAGACGCAGTGACAACATGTAAACTCCACACAGAAAGGTCACAGCTGGCCAGCTGATTTACAACCAGGAGATCCTTGCTGTGTCCTATTCAAATCAATCATAGTAACCAATGAATATTCTTCATTAACTTGTGAATCTGATAAGAATGATTACCGAGGCCTAGCATGCAGATAAACAAGTTTATATGAAAAAAAAAATTCCTGAATGAGAGTCAGCTAAAAAGAACCTTATAATTTGAGTTGACAAAGTTCAGTCAGGGCAAAGAGAAGGAAATGCAACCGTTTGAAACTTGAAATGATTGGAAGAAAATCTCAGTTTGATTAGAGCGTTACATCAAACCTAAGCACACCCAAACAGAAGCACAAATACGCAAAGGTAACTGAAGATGCTAATTTTTCCTTTAATTTGTCTCACCTATAAACATGGAATACACATGTGAATTCAAAAGGGAAAACGGGAATGTAAATAGGCATGTGAACAATTTTACATGTAGATTCCTGTCTAAATACAGTCTTTGAGTGTTATTGCCTTTCTGAGCAGATACCGCACATTTACACACACACGCACACACACACACACACACACTCAACACACAAGTATTATAATTCCACTTCCCTGTGCTTCCTGAATATTCCCCTGGCATGGAGCAATTAGCAGTTCTAATAAAAAGCCCGCCTCGTTAAAGCTTGTTAGTCTCCTTGCTAATTACACTGAAGCACCAGGGAGGACAGGCAAAACCAGCAGCACCTCATTCACTGGCCATTACTCAGACCCTACAACTGAAACCACTCAAACACACTCACCTTCTCATGTTAATCAGGCTTTTCAGGATGTGACCTTGACAACAGGAGGGGTTTCCCTGTGTGATTTTTTTCCTTCTTCTGCCTTCTCTTTCATCTTTCTCACACACTCCCATTCTTTTATTTCCTTTGATTTTTTTTTTTGCATTATCTTGCCCAGCTGAAAGAGTACATTATCAGAGTTATTGCCACTGTAAGCTGGGAGACGCTCTGTGGTTTTAGAGCTTGTCATAAGCCCCGCTAGCAGGACCCAGCCTCATTTAGGAGACTAGTTCAGGTTGAGTGGAGCCGACAGCTTGTCGGCGGGAGGCAACCCTTAATGGTAGAGGCGGAGCAGCGATGGAGAGGTGAAAAGTCAAACACTCAGACCGACAGCTGACATCACCCAAAAGACCCCAGTCAAGATTATGGGGCTATGAGCAATCATGGATGAAAATCTTCATGTTGGGGATGTGTGTGTCTTTGCACCAATTCTGGCCATTTCCATGCGAAGTGATGCATTTGAAAAAGCATTTTTCCATATTTTCCCTTTAGCAACACAAAACCACATATACAAAATTGCCATGACACGTGTGTAGTATGCAGAATCCTAATGATCTATGGTGATTACTTTATTATGCCCTGATTTTTTCTTTGCCCTTTGGGTTTTTTCATTTCAATGTTCTAATAGACAAGCTACTATCAACACCTTTGTTAATATACTTTATCTAGGGCTGCACAGTTCATTGAATTTTAATGTTCATGATTTTGGCTTCCCACAATTAAAGGAACGTGACCGAGAGACACTGAAAATGCATGCTAAACTCAAAGCAAAAGCTAATAAGGCACTCCCTAAATCAGATCCATAACCTGTTCCTGCATGTGCCAGTCACAGCTGCTCCCTGCATCACACAGCTTGAGTTTTTCCGGACGAGTGTGGATGAGCAAAATTACATTAAAAGACAAATATACAACAAAACTGAAATGTCTGGCATAAGAGAAGATGAAGAGATTATCCTCCAAATGGATCACCCTCTGTTGTTTGGAAATACTTTTGATTTCCAAACAACAGCGCTTGATTTAGCCCAAGTGTTGCTAACCGAGAACTAATCATGTGCAAAAAGTGCTGTAGAGTTGTCTGCAATGAGCTTATTCAGCCACCTGAAAACAAACCACAAACTGTATAAGTATAATGAATGCATGAAAATCAAGAAAAACTATGAATTGGTCACTTACTTAAATCATCCAATATCAACTCTGATGTCCATAAAAGTGAGCCAACCAAATCACCAACCAAAGATAGGAGCCTACTGAACACTGTGTGCATTTTAGTCATATGCATCATGCATGTACAAACACTTCAACAGGCAAGGTGAATAAACACCCTGTTTTAATTAACAGGTATGTAGCTTAATGTAAAAGTAGTGTGGTGTTGATGTTATCCGGATGCAAAGATTTGTACAGATATGAAAATGTGAAAGGAGTGTTTACATGACAATGCAATGAAAACATTTTTTGCCAACACAATTGAAGAATAATTGTGATAAATAACCACAAACAATACTGAACAAACTAAGCATGATAATCATTTTGGCCATAATCGTGCATCCCTAATTTTATTTGTTGGTTTTAAATTTAACACTACAAGGAAATAATTGGATGACAACTTAACAATTAAGTATTTTTCAAACGTGATCATCATTCTCAGAAGTTTTGTCTTGGTGCAAGTATGCTCAAATGCATGAACATCAATAATAACTCATTATTTTGAAAATTCATTTACCAAAAGGTTCAAAGCCTTGCAAACACACACATTGTAAAGCATATATACATGTAAGACAGCACAGCAGTCAGCTCTCTTTCGAAGTAAAAAGTGCCAAATTGACGTCGGTCAGTCTGACATCAGCGGTTCTAATCTTTCCCACAGCCTGGGGCCAGTTTGACAGCTTCCAGCTCAGGCAGGCACTGATGCAGACGGGCTACCAGTCAGCAGCCCGTTTGTCGTATCATTGTTTTCTGACAGAGAACAAATTCAGTTACCCAGACAAAACCAACACCGTTCAGAGCAGAAGAATTCAGCAGCATCTAATCGTTACTTTAATTATGCTCTGCAGTGCATGTGTTATTTTTTTAAACCTCAAAGGGTAGAACTTTTACCGAAATGAAGGAAAAACAATCAGCTCAAGTCAACTTGTCTCACACTGAAGCTGGATGACTCGCTTTAGTCTTGCTGTCACACAGATCCTCTTTTCAGTTTCATTATCATCCGTGTTCAAAATGAACTTTGAAAGCATTCAGCTGGGGAGAGATCTCCACCTGGGATAACCACAGAAAGGAAGATCCATTACCTCTCTGCTCCTCCCAGGTGGATCATCCGCCGGTGTCACTTGAAGGCTGAGTGACAAGACGTCGTGAAAGGAAGGGATGTGATGAGCAACCACAGTTTCACACCATTAATTACTCAGACTTCACCTCTCTTGTCGTGGAGGATTCTGCTGGAAAAGGTCAGCCGTCTGGCTCGCATAGAGACCAGCTCACCATGCATGTCACGGCCCCCGCTGGCCAAGCCAGTGCTCTGCCCACATCACACTTCAAACGCATGACTAATGACTCAACAAGACTTCTAATAGCCCCCCAAAATGCCAAGCAGTCCCTGTTAATGCAGCCATAAAAACTTAAGACTCAAAGGCCAAGGCCACAGATGAGTAAGGGAGAAGAGAGGGAGGAAGAGAAAACAAGGGAAAAGCTAGAAATAAAGCAAAGAAACTCAGGAAAGGATTAAAAGTTATAAATATGCTGACCACTGATGGGGGGTTAAGCTGGCTATCCAGTTGAGTCTTTGATCTTTTGAGATAATGGTAACATTTCTTTTGCTAAGTCGTGATAAAATAACATGATGATGAAGTTTAAAATGATAATACTTAAAAGAATGTCCAGACTGTAGCCTACAAATGGAAGCTTGCAGGACAGAAAGTACTACAGATTCCAGGTGCCAGATAAAATTACTTCTTTTGATGCAATAACCTTCAGCTGGGCACAAAACAGGTCAATTAAGCAACAATGTGACAGAGCATACATCAGCAAGTTCAACAAGCTGAGGGAGGACCTTTCTTGTCCCAGCACAGCTCTCTATTACAACCCACTTTCATTAAATAGCAGGACCAACAATTTCTCACCCACTCCACTTTCTTTACCTCGTTACTCATGCTTGAATATGAGCGGTGTTTTCCCCTGGGAAACTCGGGTGAAACACTGAGGGGCAAGTGTTGCACAGAACGCACACTTGAACTTGTTATTTCCCCGAGCTTGTAGCACGAAAAGATGATTGTTGTAGGACAGAGAGCAGGATGAAGCCACTTTGCTTTGGAGTGTAAGGGACAAAGGAGCAACAAGAGAGACAAAAGAGTAATCACTGAGAAGTGCATGCAAGTAGCTCGGGGATGTGAAATACATATAATAATCAGAATAATAATATTAAGAACAATAATTATTCAAATGTCAATTTTATTAAGGCTGGCATTTTACAAACCACTTAAGGACGCAGAAGAAGATGCGTAGAAGAAAAGTGTGAGAAATAAATAAAGTCACTTAAACATAAACATAAATACATTATATTCCAAACTATTGCTAATATTGCGTCTCTATCATGTTTGCTGACGAGGTAAACAAAACATTTACTAGTGATGACAACGGTTATTTCTGTTTATGTCTGCTCTCTGGTGAAATTACAGACACAAAAATAGTCACAACATAAATGCAACAACCTAACAATTGCAGAGCGGGCCAGAGGTGCACAAGGATATGACCCTGAAGGGCATACTGGCCAGATGTCTGTGGGCAGAATGGTGTAACATTAAGGTCCTCACTCATTGTGACATTCACCTGAAAAACCAGGAGAAGTGGGGAAAGAACAAAAGTAATATTTTATATAATGATAATGTATTGATAATGCTTATCTACTCCATTACCTGCTAATCTACAAAAGTGTTTTGCCATACGGGATAGTTCTGTAGGAAAAAACTCAACTTTTGTCAACTAATTCAAAACCAAAGTGTATTTCAAACTAAGGACTGAAACTATGGCACCATCAAGAAAAAGCTTTGCACTGCACTTTTGAATAACGTACAATTTAAATCCATGTATAGAACATGCACAGTATGTATCAGATCAAGTAGAAATTGAATGAAAATTTGTTTCTCTTTTTACCTTCGGCACATGTATATGTATCTATGGATATGTGCAGTTACCTGTATATTTACAGGCTTGTGTGTTCATGTACCTGTTCATGTATAACTTTCCATGGATTTACATACATATTTGTATGGCTTCTACTACTGGATGTTACCTTATCGTAAGCCATTGCTTGTTCAAAGTGTTCAGGTTGAAGACAAAGAGACCAGGAGGCAAAAATATCAATAAAATAAAAGTTGTTATTAATAATTAAACTAGAAAAGAAGGACAAGGAGCTAACACTATCAAAAGAAGTAAAAATACAACAATGCCTAGAAGCTGCACAAAAAAAACAAAAGAATCAAAAAGGTTAAATGGTCAAAAACAACCTTTCTTCACAGAGCAGGAGTAAGAAGTCCAGACACACACATTGCTCACAAGCTGTAAAAACAAAACAAAAAGGCTCTCTGGCACTGAAGCTCTGGCCTTAAGCACTCCTGGCCTAATTGCTGATTGGAGGCAGCTGCACAGAAGGGTGGCACTTAAGGCAGGAGACACCCACACAGGTATAAGTCACAGTAGTCTCAGCTAGGGTTGTAACACTCATATTGAATAGAACAGGGTTACACAGGTGTTTCATAAGTGCTCAGAGAGTGTGTGTGTGTGTATACATATATTTTGGTCATGTTCTAAAAGAAATACTCAGACAAATAATACAAGAACAATGCAGAGCTGTGTATGGTAAAAGTGAAGTCACTTGATGTTTAAGTCTGAGCATTAAATTGAACCAACTCTCATGTTTTTAGAAGACGAGAAAGAGTCCAAATAGAAAAACTTTCTGCACCGAAGCTAAAGTTCACTCGGCGGAGCAGCTGGTTGCACCTGGACATGTCATCCCTTCCTCCTAGTAATTCAAACTCAAAGTCTTA
>NW_005187635.1:610015-612348 GCF_000239375.1 Pundamilia nyererei | reverse complement strand
CCCCCCCCAAAAAAAAACCCCTCGAAATTTCAAATGCATGACATTACTTCCAAAACTGTATTCGCTCAGATTAGGCTTATCAGCTCTCACAGAGACAGCTGACTTGCAGACTCTTTCGGCCACAGTATCTCCGCTCTTTCCTTTTTCCTTTCCTTTTTTTCCTGATACAGCTTCCGCTCCCTTTTGTCTTCATTTCTCCTCTCTCCACTGCTTTCCTGTTCTATGTGATGGGAAGTGCACGTAGCCGTCCACAGGTAATTGCTTTTTCTTGCGCGTAGTCTAATATACTCTCTCCGCTCGCCTTCTTTTACTCTGTCTACTTCACCATGAAACAGACAATTCTGACACAGTACATATTTCTGTATCAAAAAGCATGCAAATAAGAATATGTGAGAATACACTGCTTCATTTTGTTCTTTTAATTAAAAAAATATTTTAAAAAAGATCAGAATTATGCACTGCTACTTCTTTTAGGACCACTTCAGTATCAAAATATATTTTTTGAGTTGAGTCAGGTAAGTTGCTCATTTTGTCGCTATAACATAAATTGATTTTAGAGAGTCTGCTGTTGTGTCTGGGCAAATCAAAGCCTTGCTGGGTCACCTGTCTCACTTGACAGATTAGAAACCTTCATTGATCTTACACATACACACACACACGCGCGCACAGACACGTAGGCACGAACAGAGTCATCTCGGGCCATCACAAATTAGCATGGGCTGTCACCGTTCCCTTGCCAACTGGCCGGTAACCAGGCAACGTTGATCCACGTGAAGATGTCTTCAGTGGGTACATGTGTGTGTGTGCACACACAGATGGAGTATATGGATAGGTGTCAGACGCAAAGGTATTACTTTAAATCTGTAGACATCTTACTGTGCTGCACGGAGATAGCATATAAACATACAACTACACACTGAGACGGAAACAGCTTCGCAGTTAATTCATCTGTAAACCCTGATCAAAACTACAGGAGTGGTTTCACATTTAGTTATCATTAATGGCAATAAGTACAGTTCCCAGGTGACACTGTTTATTAAGAGATCCTCGTCTACTTAAGGCTGAGGAGGAAATCCTGCCTGAGTGGGATGCTTATTGCAAATTTATCCTTTCTACAATTGCAATGGTGCAAAAATCCGCTTAATGGTATCATTATGATACGATTGAGACATACAAGTGAAACATTAGATCAGGCTAGATATCTGAAAAATGTCAGAAACATCATTTCAGTCAGTTTATTCATGGCTGGAAGACTAAAATGATAATTGGTGTTTCATTTCTCCAAAGTTTAAGGTGGTATTAAAGTAGCTTTTTTAAAGTGTCTCCGTCTATATTTAACGCACCGTTTTTTGTATTTTTTATGGACTCTCTAGATTTTAATAGTGTCTGTAGAGCTGTTATGCTGCGCAACCTGTGTTCAGTGGGTCTAAGCAAACCTCTACACTGTAATATTAGTTTCTGCTGAAGGTGTGAAATTGTACAACCTCTCTTTTCTGTGCAGCCACTCACTGCTGTAAATACTGGCATCCTCCTTATTCTGCTTCACTAAGTAAGACCGAATAGAAAAAACATAGGCACTCTGCCTTAAGCAAATAATCTTAATAAGCAAATAATCTTAATAAGCAAATAATCTTAATAAGAAAACTCACTTCCATGTAACTATAAAGCACCTTGGAGCAGCTTAAGCTAAACTGAATGTTTCTGGGTAACACAGTATCAATACCCTTGATCACCCAGCAGCATGCTGAGTATCTGTCCCATCGACATCTCTGCTAATTTCCAACACATCACAGCAGCTCACTGCACAGACAGCTGAGATCTATCACCGAGCGCCACAAAAGAGGGCTGCATACCAACTGTGTGTCCCTGAATATCCATTAACACACCCTTAGATGCACACTTCATTGCACTGTTAAATCACAAAGCCTATGTACTCTTAAAGTTTAAAACCACATTCCTTCCTGGTTTAAAGCTGTTGCAGACAAAGAGCTACTTTGGTCTGTGGGTGACAAGATGCAGTCATAATATCATCAGCAGTTTTCTTTGACAGATGCTGAATGGGGAGACATTACATTCAGGCTCTACATTTTATTAGCTCCAAGTTCTGCGGTGCTACTTGTTGGATGAAGCTTACTCCATGGAAGCCAACTGTTGCAATAACTTTGATAAACCGAGTGTGAATGAGACAACAAACTAACCATAGGTGAGTGTTACTACTGTTATTCCTATGGGTTCAATAGAGTTCTGTGATTGGATTCTGTGATTTACATCAGCGGTCCCCAACCCCCGGGCCTCGGACCGGTACCGGTCTGTGAGTCGTTTGGTACCGGGCC
>NW_005187635.1:604949-609312 GCF_000239375.1 Pundamilia nyererei | reverse complement strand
GTGGAGGTGGGTTGCAAAGCAGCCTGCAGACGGATCAGAAACTGGCCTAAATAGAAAACCCCTTAGCTTATTAGTTCGTTCTGCGAATCACATGCAAGACTTTTTACAGCTTTCAACTTTCACTGCTGTAGGGATGTCACCTGAACTGATATGTGTGGTACCATTAGTTGTCCCAACCCATAGGTATGTATCGAGACAGTACATACCTATGGGTAAAGGTATGTTCCAGTCTTCTGGAACTGAAGGAGGCAGCGTACAGCTACAAGTGGTCTAGTCTATCCTTGCATCCAGAAGAAGAAGAAGACTAGTGCGATTTCAACATTGGTTCTGCTCCAAATTATTGGTAAAAAAGGCAGAGTCTGCAATAACAGTACTGTGGTGTGGACGTGGTCTCTGGCCCGCTGCAGAGGATGGGTGGCACGGTGAGCTCCCGGGGCAGCGCGGAGGCGGGGCTGAACAGGTGTTTGGGACGAGTGACTGATTGTGTTTGCTGTCACTATACCGCTGGTCTGTGTGCGTGTGTTGGGGTCCGACATGACAAGTACTGTGTTCAACGGGGGTTTAATAAGGGATCATAATTGATTCACCAAAGGCAAGATGCAATTGATGTTGGGCGGAAGTATTTCCAATGTAGCGAAGCACCCAAGACCTATTCAAAGAATTCAGTTTGAGTAAGTTTCAACTCACAGCAACAAAATGTGATCTTTCTTGGCCTTGTAAGCTCAACTTTTGTTTCATAGATCAAAATGTTTACAATAGCAAACGTTAAACTCTTATGCTAATGTAATGCCAATGTAACATTTGTAGATTACTCAGGAACCATCTTAACCTTTCACTCTGTGTCTTGTTAACAAAATATAATTTAAAAATTGTAAACTTTTCCACCATGTCTGTGTTTTAAAATGACTTTTTAATAAAGGAGTTTGTGTCCGCAGGATGATCGTTTTGTTTTGGCATTCAACTGGGTATCGAGAATCTTGCACTTCTTCCGGTATTCGTACCGACTACTAAATTTCTGGTAGTGTGACATTCGTATAGTACTGAACACTGAATTCAGAATTACATATTATAATTGCATTGATGGTTTACCAATATTGATCTCTAGTCACGAGCATGTGTAGACTTGGATGTATGCTTGGATATCTACAGGTGGTTTTTGACATGGGGTTTAGAGTATCCAATGTCATGTGAACTTTGGCAGCAGTGGTAACAAGCTTATGGAGGGGGACAAGGTATAGCAGCAAAAAGCACATTGCTAATGAAATTATACATTACATGCCAACAAACACTTTTGCAGATCCTAAGTGCATCATTGACAGAATGGCATTAATCCATGCAAAACAAAAAACTGCAACATTTTCTTCTTAAATACTATTACCTGCATTTTAGAAAGAATTGGGAAAAACTCAAATTTAAGCCTTGACATCCACAAGTGGGTGTAAGAAAAAGATGTGCTTTCAGAGTTATCTGCATTAGTATGGATGGGGTTTGATTTTGTCTGACAGAAGGCAATATGGAGCGGGACAGACTGGTTGATAGTTTAAAAGATGGGTGAAATGAGAGAGAGAGCTGTACTGCCCCCAGGGCATTTCCAGAAGCAGAGGGGATTGTAGCAGACAGAATGGCCCTCAGCAGGCTGTCTAACATGTGTTCAAATAAACACTTTACCTCCCGTCTGTGCTTGTGAAAGCATTCACACTGGAGAAAAGCATGTATGGAAACACAATTAAACACACAAACAAAGACACAAACTGGACACGCAAGACAAGACATGACCAGGAAGAAAGCTTTTACACCACAAGAGCACAAATGTCACTTTTACAGACACACACACGTGAGCTAATCTGCCAGGAGGCATGGAGAAGTTAAAATTCATGTCAAACACACACATACACCAACAAAGTTATAACAGAGCATCCATGTCACTCAGGCAAAGGGCACAGGCAGGTCAGCGCTGAGACAAAGATGGAGATTAGTGACCTTTTCTCCCCAAACCTCCCCTTTACAACGAGGTGAGAACCCTTCATTATAGCCAGGCCAAACCCTCTATCAAACGTCCCTTCAGTGCTCAACACATTCAGCAGCTCCTCACAGGATAAGAAGGGGAACAAAAAGTGGGGAGAAACATTTGTTTAATGAGCCATTCCCCAGGCTGTCTTTCTTTCGCATTCATTCCTCTCTTTTGCTACAGGCCTGCCCTCAGGTCAGCTCTCCCCAAAACACAATCAAATCCCTGCACCACTGATGGCAGCGGTTCCATTCACCACAGAGATTTATGATCTATAATAGCTGGCAAATGGACCCGAGCTTGGGCTGCCCCAAGGGGAGGCCCCAGACTTATTTTCTTTAAATCTCAAAAAGAAAAGGGGGGAAAGAGTGAGCTGCAAGAGGCTGGGGGTGAGGATGGTGAGTTAATCTGGTTCTCAGAAACATTTTCAAGGTAGCCATCTGGGCCGGGTGGGACTTTTGAAACTGTCTGTCAATCTTAAACAAGAATTTCTCCCTTAATAGAAGAAACACACTGCATGCAAAAGGACATGTTACACCAGTATACAGAACCCTTCATTTGCTCTTTGGGGGCCACTCTGCAAGCAGGAGCTTTTATTAATCAGCTACAATCAGGCAGCCAGCCAGTTAGCTGTCTCCTGATCCTTGGCAGTAGTGGAAAGTCCCATTCGGGCACCCTCAACTTCATAATCCTATTCCCATAATCCTTAGAAATCAGTGAGCAAGAGACAATCCCCACTCTCTCCATGGTCGATTCCCCTTTCCTTTTAAGGCAGAAGAAGAAGGGAGTTCATTCAACCCACATTACTCGAGTTTCAAAAAAACAAAAAACAGAAGAAGCAGTTCAAGGTGTTTAAGATGTGAGGCAGTTATGTTGCATTCATACAGCAACCAGAGACCTCACAATCAAGTTTTTACAGGAAGTGTAGGTTATTATATAATTTTATCTGACTTCTTTCAGGGTTTTTTTGTCCTTTTACGTAAATATTTGAGAATAGTTGAGACTCATACTAACATTTTCAAATAGAAACAAAATGCAACACATAAAGCTAAGTCGATCCCCATTGACTCCCATGTTCAGATGTGAAAACGTCTTCAGCTTCAACAATGGCATTAAAAATACATCCTACACTGGATGAGAGGTCTCGATTGTCTTTGTGATGCTAGTGACTTTGAAACTTTTTAACTGAATTATTGAAGTCTTTGTTGCAGTTTAGGTGAGTAAAATTCAGGTATTTTATTAGTGCATTACTCGTCACTAAATAGTAGATATTTGTGGCGATGCACCATGCAGTTTATGGATGCAGCTTGCTAAACATGCATGCTAGCCTTAGGCCTCAGACTTTCTGGCAACCGCTAGTCACTAAGGATAAATGTGAATTCTTACTAGCAGTTTCTGGATGAAACTGAGATATAGTGCTGCAGTGCAAACCTTCTTCCTGCGGTCATTAGAAGACTATGGTGGCCTACGATTTGCGTTAAAGATGGTGACTGGGCTGAAAACAAATGGCAACTGCTCTGTGAAACACATAACACAAACTGGAAACAGAAACAATTCACCTTCAAAAAGCTGCCCCCAATATGTTGGTTGCAGCTGTAAGACAACTTTTACTTTGAAGACAAACTTTTTATATTTCTGGCTTCTGTTGTACTTTTACAAGTTTCACTTCAACTCAGGGACCATCCACAGACCAGTCCATGCAAGCTACATGTGAAAGTGGCAATCTGCTAATGACCAAAGTAACTGCAAGGTTTTTGGTGCAACATCCCCTTTGTGACTGGTTTCATCCGGAAAACAGCAAGCAACCATCAGCAACCACTCACCAACCAGTTGGGAAATACACATTATTCTCCGGCCGCTCTGTAGGCTTGTATGACAGGGGTCTTCATTGAGGAAGTCAGGGTGACATGTTACTGACCCTTAAAAATAGCAACATGGCAGCGGCCAAAAAAAAAAAAGTTGAAGTTTTAAAATTGGAAATCCAGAAAACAGTGGCTAATGATGGCTACTTCCATCATTTATATACAGTCTATATTTGTAGTTAAGTGCTTGAACACAAACAAAATGACTTAAGCTACCAAAATAAAAGAGCATATTTCACTAAACACTATATCTGGTTAGCTGTTTGAAATAAGTTATAAATCAGAGTTAGCTAGGTAACAGATATGATTAATAACAGCTCCATAACTCCATTTTGCACATAGCGGATTGATGAAGATGCTTCAGCTTAGATTGCAGACATACAACATCACTGGCATTTTGAGATCCCACTTGTCACTGAGTAACAAAATAGTTGCTGTATATTTGGCATACCAAATTTCCTGATCCAACACCTTCATCTCTTCCTGTTCATCT